>NC_090271.1:331409859-331517359 GCF_040414725.1 Anabrus simplex
GCCTGATAATACCGTCCTTCAACATCTGATCGATGATTTCTTTTAGAGCCTTCATTTTAGGTGGAGATAGCCTATACGGTGGAAAACGGATAGGAATCGAATCCGTGACCTCAATTTTGTATTCGATCAGATCAGTAACACCAAGAGTATCAGAGAACACCTCGGGAAACGACTGACACAATTTGCGAATACTATCAGCCTGCTCCTCAGGTAGATGTCTAAGGTCTAACAACATCTCATCCTGGGTAGGCGAAATAGAAGAACATGATGCAGAAATACACTTTAATAGAGGGATATTACAATTAGAGGCAAATTTGAAAGTGCAAGACCTACTCTGAAGATCGAGCACAAGACCAGTGTGAGAAATAAAGTCCGCTCCCAATATAATGGGGCAAGACAAGTGCTTGGCCACAAATAATTTAACTTTCCATGTGAATTTAAAAATACGAATTTTGACATATAAGGAACCGAGAACTTCTAATGGAGAGGAATTAGCCGAAACGTATTGGATCGCCGACAAACAATAGTTAGGAAGCTTACAAACAGATTTCAATTTTGAATACCAATCAGCCGAAATAATAGAACAAACACTACCTGAATCTAAGAGAGCTGTTATAGGCTCGTTATTTAACTCAATTTTGAGAAAGGGGACCGGTGCGGGGGTATATGCCGCAATCCTAAGACACTCTTTGGGACCTTCAAAAGATGAATTTGAAAATTGCTCGTTCCCTGAATTTACAACCTGTTTACCAGGGGCTGAGTCTCGGGAAGATGGATTAGTGGGCTCAGCCGAAGCCACTAGTCACTTTTTATTATTGGCGTAGGTGGAATTTGCACCAGAAGTTGAGCAGGAGGGGGTGCTATTTAATTGGGACAATTCTTGGCAATATGTGAGAAAGCCCCACATTTAAAACAGCCTTGTGCTGAACCAGCTCCATTATTTGCCCTACTAGTTTTGACCAATGGGCATTTATTGCGAAGATGGTCAGACGACCCGCAAGCATAACATTTACGGGGTGTGACTGGTCGGCGAGGTGGAGGCCGAGTATTACTGAACGAAGGAGGGGGTTCTTTTGCCACACGCAAAGAATCGGCGTACCTAACTCCTTCCGCTGAGACGGCCAACGCTTCAAGTTCAGAGAAAGTCTGCGGGCATGCCGCGAAACACAAATATGACCTATAAGATGGTGAAATGCCTTCTACAATGGCTTGTACAATCTGGTCCTCAGGGAAGTGCAGAGCAAACACCCTAGTATAAAACTTAATGTCCTGTATGAAATCAGCCAAGTTTTCATCCAAGCGTTGTACACGGTAATAGTACTTCTGAATAAGGGAAGACCTGGCCCTAGCCGGGATGAAGTTAGCTAGCAAATGGGCATGGAAATCCTCAATAGATGATTGCTCGGCAATGGCTCTTACGATTTTATCTGAGAGAATACCAATAGCATACGGATAGATAATTTGCAAAATTTGACATGGAGAAAGAGAAAACACAAGTGCATGATCCTGAAATTCAACTAGAAATGTTAAAAATGAAATTACATCACTGGTGGTATTAACAGAAAACTTAGAGATTCCTCTTAGCAACATTGCCAATGGATGAGGCAAGCTGCTAAACCCGGGTGACATAGTGGGCAAAGGTTTCAATGGCAAGGAAGTTAATTCCGAACGGATGTTACTCAACGATGCACGGCGTTCAGATTCGTTGTCCAATGGGGCAGAGATAGTTTGAGCAGCAACGGTTATCCTATTGACTTCTCCCTTATGAGGCTCTTCCTCGCTACCTACATTCACTATGGTGGGTTGATCAGATTTGGGAGGAACTTCCCCAGTTAACAATTGAGTGACCTTACTAGATAATTCGGAAATATTTTCCAGGAGCGTACTAGCTTCCTTCCTCTGAACGTCATTCAGTTTTAGAGACAACAGATCGTTAACCCTATTCGAAAAATGATATAGCCTAGCTTGCACACGCTTAATTTGATTAGGAGAGGGATCATTATCATCAAAAAAACTAACTACAGAAGCTAGCCCAGTAATATTCTCGACGATCGTGGAAAGAGAGTCGTCAATATCTTTCTCTCCCAATGTGGGGATGGAAATGGGCAGATCAAGGGACTCTCTAAGCTTATTTGTATCTACTGCAACCGTGCCTCCAGATTGCACATTTCTAATAGTCAATTCGTAGATCAACTCCTCCTTGCGCAAATAGTTAAGATGGAGAACATCGCGAGGGCCGGGCATGATGACAGAACAATTTTGAAAAGGTCAAAAAATTCCAGCAACTGAGAAAATTGTTAGAGTTCGGAACAAAACAATGTTTAGCCGTCAAAAGGGGCTAAATTGAGACCCATTCAACCACGCTCTGCTACCACTTGTTACCGTGTTTTAGTGGTAGGTATAGGTGAAAGAAGGTGCGGGCGTGAACGGGTCTCAAACTACGGAATCAAAGTTAATGTAAAATTTAACAAGGTTATATTTTCTTTTCAAAAACAAAGAAATAACCAGCATGGCAGGTACAAAGTAGCAAATCAAAAGGGGAGTTACAATATTTACAGGATTTGGGCTTCGCGCCCTGACTTTACACTGCTTGGGCAATCAGCTCAGTTTTACCCGAAACACAAGTTTCAACAGAGGGGCAGAAAACCCCATTCATGCCTAGGAGCCCTTGCTCCAAATTACACTGAAAAGCCTCCTCGAGGCATACAACACTCAATTTTCAAAAGGGCCACTCGCCCTCAAATTTAAGCCTCTCCCAGGCCACACCAAACTCCACCTTCAAGTTGTCCTCACTGGACATAGACACAGGGGTAAAATACCCAACCTACTGAGGTCTATTAAATGAAAAGGGGCAATTACATGACCTCTAAAATAACAATTTGAGAGGAGGCGATCTTGCACTCCTAATACACTTGTTTTTTTTTAAACCTAAACTGGCTCTAGGCCACTAATGCAAGGGCTAATCCCATACTACAGAGGTGACTTTAGAAAAGAGCAATTGGTTTTACATTAACGAAGAATAGGTTGAGAAAATAAGTTCACCTCAAAACAATGTGAGTGGGAGCTCGAGAGGGTTAGCACTCTCTATCCCAATATGCAGCTTAAAAGAGAATAGATGAAAAGATTGGTTACATTTTAGGAAAAGGTTACATGGTGGAAACGCTTCGAACCCGCTCCGAGAGTTAAACTGCCAACCTAGCAAGAAAAGAAGTTATTAAGAGGCCATTACCTGGTGTTGAACAGCTGGAGAAGAAAGAGGCGCTTCCCGCCCCCTGCTATGTACTTTACACACTGAAAGATGGAACAGAAGTGGCCCGGAGACCCAAAAATCAGCAGTTTATATCCTCTCGCAGAAGTTTCGAGGCGTTAGGGGAATGAAAACACCCTCCCGCAAATTCTTTATTGGCTAGGGTACAGAAACATATCCAAGTTGGGGGAAGATACATCGGATTGGTCGGAAATAACTCAAAGAAATTCGGGATTGGATAAATCTAAAACAAGGGGAAAAAGAGGGGTATACAGCCAACTTAAACAATAACAGAAAGAAATTTAGCAAAGAACAAACATTTGAAATAAAAATTTCTCCAACAAAATAGTTCTTTGACTCCGCACTAGGTTGCACTATTGGTGATCTTCAGTAGTGTCCTCTAGAAGAGAAAGTTCACACTTCTTACTTCAAGCGAAACAAAAACACATCAAAAATGACACAGTTCAAAAACTCAAAGTTTTCCATGTGGTGACATCTTCAGAGAAAGTAGAGAATTAGTAGCGTAGATAAAGTTCAGACTTCCTCCAACAGAGGAGTTTCAACAGGCGCACATTTTAAATTAGCGGAGTGGAGGTGTAACGCCCGGTACAAAAACAATGAATAGAAATTTCATGACTGAAATGTTTCAATTTTAATCTTAATTGTCCACCAATTCGTCCTCTTACAAATGCCGATATCAGTTTCTCTATAACGCTATTTCTAAAGATCTAAATGCCTGGTTTAAAGCGTAGTGGCTCCTTTCTCACGTTTTCAGACAATATTGGCTTCAAAGTTATTTAGGACTAAATTATCAGTAAAATTTACCTTGCAGTAGACCTAGACTCTGCATAAAAGGAGACAGAAATCTGAGGGAGTAGCTTACAGTCCAGAGCAGTTTTATAGCAAGTATATTTCTTAAAGCTTCCAAGTGCATTTTTCTGGGTTAAAATATAATTAACTCAATGCCTTATATAAAAATTTCGTGGATAACGAGTTCTTATCAGATTCACTAGAAACTTCCTGATAAAGTTTCAATATGTACAGGAATTAAAAATAGTTCTGAAACTTATTGTTAGTTGAATATTACTTTCATATGTTTGCTCCCAAAGTGGCACCAAAATAGACTTCTGCTTATTGCGGGAATAATTAAATACTGAAAAATTCACATCTCCAACAGCCAATACCTGACTGCAAAAAACAGAGTTATTATTAAGTATATTAGTCAAATTATAACCCAAAAATGATGTAAAAAGTGCCAAAAGGAACATCTTCCATGCAACATACAAATAATAAATAATAATTGTTAAGGGAAGTCGTAAATGCCTTATTCGGCAAATTTTGACATTTTCACTTTTATACGTTTTGTTAACGCGTGATTCATTCTGTGTAATATGGCATTTGTTTCGTTTAAATAAATTACTTAAAATAGTAAATATTTAATATACTGGTGCACTTCGATATCGAGACACGTTTTGTGCAATATCTCAGGGACTGTTTACTCTAGAAGGCAGTGGTTTCCCGTGTTTTGAGGAGAAATACCTGTGTTATTAGTTGAACACCCTACTTGAGCTGCAATCACAAGCTTCAGTGTTGTTTTGGCGGAGGATTTTGAAGCTTCCATTCTGCAGTAGGTGGGCTTTCTCGAAACTTTTACTTTTAAATGCAATTTACTGAAAATGACGTTTACCAAAGTAAATGTTCTGTTTTATCAAAAAGCACTGAGTGTATTTCCATGAAATATTCACCAAATGTTTGTGATAATGTTTTGATATTATGGACGTACTTTGGTTAACATTTTGAACAGTTTATTTTTATAATAAATACCTGCAGAAAAATTTTATACTGGGGAATATTTTTAATAATTCATAACTCTTTTCGTAGCAAATATTTTAAAGCTATTCTAGATCAGTATATGCAAAAGACATGAGTTAACGCCGTGATAATAAATCATCATTCTACGTTCAATGGCTACTGAGAAAAAGGTCCATTCATTCAGGTATTTAACACTAACAAGATGCAGCATTACGACTATTCTTAATTACTTTGCAACAAATTAACTATTCTGCTTCAAATTTTGTGTGATGCGCCATCTTATTAATATACGCGTGTTTTAAATTTCGTTGTGATAACTGATAAATTGAACAAGTTCCAAGTTTCAGTCTTGACTCCCCTTAAAGGAGTATAAAAGTTTGAAATGTCGAGAAACACTCTTTGACAAGTATTACCATGATTATAAAATCTTGTTGTTTATGTGTGGCTAGATTATTTATCCTCGCATATCAGATGTGAAGTGAGAACACAAGCAGGGACCTCGGTATTGACAGTAGTGACGATGCAGCAGACAAGAGTCTCAACGCGTAATGGTTTATGTTGCTAGTTTCCTGTAGCTGCCCCAGGAAATGTATTGTAACGCTTGTCAGCTCGTCGTTTCGACGCATCCATCTTGCAGCGCCGGCCCTCCCTTTCAATGCAGCCTCATAATGAATTGGGCATTGTGGGCTGGTGTTGGAGCGATACATTGCTGCCAACCAAACTTCGTTCTCTCTCACCAATTGCTTTGTTGGACGGACTGAGTGCGCTTCAAAGAGAGGAAGGTAACATTTTTGCTCATTGTTTTCCGCACACCAGAGGATATAAAATGACGTAATGAGTTCCCCATTAACTTGAGAGTGTTCAGTACAGGATGGAAAGGTCGGTCCTATTAGTTCTTAGAGTTGGCAACACTCTTCTCTCCTTTAAATTTCGTTCCGTTCCAAATTATTAATCTAGTGGTGTTTATCAAAACCCGCTACAAGAGTGTGAATTCTAGATTATGTTCGGCACTCGCTGTCAATTATCAATCACCACTGGTCTGCATTTAGGGCAGTCGCCCTCTTGGTAGATTCCCTATCTGTTGTTTACTACTTAGTTTCTTAAATCATTGCAAAGTATTCCGAATTTTATTGAACATCTCCCTTGGTAAGTTATTCCAATCCCTAACTCCCTTTCCTGTAAACGAATATTTTCCCCAGTTTGTCCTCTTGAATTCCAACCTTGTTGTTGTTGTTGTTGTTTGTGTAACCAGTCTGGTTTTTATCAGACTGGTTTGATGCAGCTCTCCATGCCACCCTATTCTGCGTTAACTTTTAATTTCTACGTACCTACTGCATCCTACATCTGCTCTGATATGCTTGACATATTCATACCTTGGTCTACCCCTACCGTTCTTACCGCCTACAGTCCTCTCAAAAACTAACTGAACAAGTACTGGGTGTCTTAAGATGTGCCCTATCATTCTATCTCTCCTTGTGTTCAAATTTAGTCAAATCGATCTCCTCTCACCAATTCGAGTCAGTAAAATTATTCCCCTACTAATGTCATTCCACGCCATCTCTCCACTGACAGCTTGGAACACACCACTTAGTCGAGCAGCTCGTCTCCTTTCTCCCAGGTCTTCCCCAGTACAAACTTCACAACATTGTCGTAACGTTAAACTTTTGTCGGAAATCACCCAGAACAAATCGAACTGCTTTATTTTGGATTTATTTTTTTACTTCTGGAATCAAGTAATCCTGGTGAGGGTCTCATACACTCTAGTTGGGGTCTTACCAGGGACTTACATGTCCTCTCCTTCACATCCTTACTACAACCTCTAAATATCCTCATAACCATGTGAAGAGATCTGTACCCTTTATTTACAATCCCATTTATGTGATTACCCCTTTCCTTATATTAAAAATTAAAACCTACGTACTTACAGTGATCCCCATAAGGAACTTTCAGCCCATCAACGCAGTAATTGAAATTGAGAGGACTTTTCCTATTTGCGAAACTAGCAGTCTGACTTTTAACCCCGTTTATCATAAGATCGTAAGAACAACAACAGTTCTAGATTATGTTCGGCACTCGCTGTCAACCATCAATTACCACTGGTCAAACAGATTGGAGGGTGTGAAGTTGTACATCAGTATGTATATCTAGAATCCTTACTATCCAATTCTTGTGGTTCCAAAGATGAAATAAAGCGAAGAATTGAAATAGCAAAGGTAGCGATGATCCGTCTGCGGAAGATCTGGAAAGTTAATAACATCACCATCAATACAAAAAAGAAGCTCGTTGAATATCTAGTCTTCTCAATCTTCTTGTAGGGCGCAGAGACGTGGACCATCCTCAAACGTGATCGTGAACGGATAGAAAGCTTTGGAATGTGGTGCTGGAGGAAAATGCTAAGGATTCCTTGGACAGCTCATCGCACGAACACATCAATCCTGAACCATTTTCTGATAGAAGTTCGTCTATCGTGTAAGGTCTCTCAGCGGATTGTACGCTACTTTGGACATATAATGCGCCGAGATGGTAGTCTACAAAAGCTGATTGTTGAGGGCAAAGTCCAGGGAACCAGATAACGAGGACGAGTACCAACGCGATGGATTGACATGATGAACGGCCTCCTACAGAGTTCTCTTAGAGTAACCACATTGAAAGCTTTAGATAGGGAAGAATGGCGGAGTGTGGTTCATCGGCTTGAGGGCTGAATATTATGATAGTCACGACGCCTCAGTCATGAGGCAAAACGAAGAAGAAGAATCATCATACCATTGTCTGCTGTCTATCATGCAATACTGTCGAGGTCATTTTGCAGTTGCTCACAATCTTGTAAATTATGTATTACTCTATAAAGTGTAATATTATAACATCATCCGCAAAAAGCCTTACCTCTGATTCCAGTTTTTTACTCACGTCATTTATGTATGTAAGATAACATAAATGTCCAATAATACTGCCTTGAGTAATTCCCCTCTTGATTATTAGGGGATCAGATAATGTTTTACCTACTCTCTGATTCTCTGAGTTCTACTATCTGGATATCCCGTAAAATATGCCTTCACTAATGCAGTGAGTTCGCAGTTGAGATCAGCGATATTCTGAGAGAAGTAAGTCAGTACTCGGGTGAAACTATCTTAACATCGGTTACTTCCTACAGCGCCTTTGCTAAGCGAGAGTGAAAGCAGGATGAAGTCAGGATATCTTAGATGTAAATTGAAACTGATATAGAAGCAGCGAAAATGACTGCTGGTACAGACAGGTGGGAACGATGGTAAGAGTGAGGACAAAACTTCGATGTTGGGGATGAGCTCGATGTACAAGAACGCCGGCTGGATGGTGGCGACATGAGAGGCGAATGGAGGAGGATAAAGTACCTGAGAGAGTAGAGTTCTTCACATTACCGCGAACTCTTCGGTTCTGAGCTCTGGGTGTTCTTCCTCCTATTTATTTTAGTATATAACACTACGGGAAGATTTCTACTTTCTTTCATTTTGGCAATTCAATTCAGTCATGGCATTCATTCATTAAAAACTCAATTAGACATTTATATACCCATATGTGTAGTGTTTGTGATTATGGAGGAGAACTCTGTACAGACTTATGATAAATAAATAAATAAATAAATAAATAAATAAATAAATAAATAAATAAATAAATAAATAAATAAATAAATAAATAAATAAATAAATACTTTCTTTCATTTCACTTCACCCAGGCCTTACACTTTCCCATCCTCTTGATGCTTCATTTTAAGAAGGATAATTTATAGGACTAACGTTCTGCATATCTTAGTTCTTAGAGGATGCACTCGGTCCAATTCTTCTCCGCTGAAAGAACAACGTATTTGAACACGAGCAGAGTGTGACGGTAACTTGGCAGCAAGTTTAGAAGTAAGTTCCCTCTGACTTTCTGTTGAATACGCAAATGACCCACTTCACACTTACGACGTACATAGGGAGGTATAAAGATACGTGACACTTCCCATCGGTAAACAACTCTATCTTCAACCTGACTGGACGAAAGCCATTGGTTTTGAGATTCCTTGGGATTTTATCAAGTATGTCTGGAAGGTCCTTTTATAGGTATAATGACCGGAGTGATTACAACAGAAGGTAAATACTTTCTTTCCATCTCGGTAAATTTTCGCCCACATATTCCTGGTCTCTCGTTAATTTTCTTCTTTCCAAGTTAGAAAACAAGACTATTAATTAAATCCTTTTTCCCCATTGTGAATTTTAATATCATAAAAGAAGTATATGTTATTTTACTGGCGAAGTACAATCAAATACAGTGCACTTAAATGCACACTTCCCTCTCCCACTTTCCCCACCAAACGTTACGCTGATGCCGCTTCACTTGATTGCTGAACAACATTTCTGTTGCATATGTTGCATGTATGAATGTCGCTATCCAGTGGTTTCCATCAGTTCGCCGCTCTCTCTTCCAGCCTCAGAGGATCTTTCTATATAAAGTATTTCTTGCTTCGTAAAGACTTCCACACTACTGTACGCATTGCTTATCACCTTATTAATAAAACCGTTAAAAACGGAACACAATAGAAGAACGCAAGAAGGAAAAGAAACAGAAAAATCGAAACGAAATAAAACTTCCGAAAACTCAATAAGTTAAAAGCACTTGTTAAATTGTTATATTAGCGTGATCTTGTTCGGCTGCTACAAAACATGGACGCGCGTGGGTTTCGTGTTTTGTTTGTAATACGATTCTGTCACTGGGTGCTAGTCTACAAGGACCTTAATATACCGGTTGTCGCACCTAAGAGTCTTCAGCTGCTTTTTATCTGATTTGAGGAAAATATTTTTATTTTCGTTTTTTAAATATGTCCATCGCAATTAAAATCTATTTCCTCTTTATGCCATACGATGTCCAATTTCAACATAAACCGTCGTGTAATTTCTCACTGCAAATTAAATGCTGTTTAAAGTGTAATGTTACGCGCCAAATCGATAGAGCAAACTCAAATTTGTATTTTGTGATATTCCGTTCAAGCATATTTATTGACGGTGACAGAACAGCTTCCCTGATCGCGCTGCCTTGCGGCGAGCCGTGATGTCTCCACACTGCCGTCATACAGCACCCTCACTCAGTCGCTACTGGAAATACAAACTATTGCTCTCGTCCTGTTACCGTCAATAAATATCCTTAAAATGAATATCTTAATAGACTAGTTTGAAGCTGCTCTACCGTCTTAGTTTGAAGTGAGAACATAAATGAAGTTTTCCGTCGCATAACCTACCTGATGAACAGTCCTTATTAAGGGCTGACTCTGCCTACACATTACAAAAACGAACTTGAGAATATCTTCCGATACACCAGGGAAAGGGTCCCTGACGACTCTTAGGTGAGATACCCGGTATATTATCATGAGCGACGTATGCGTTGAAGTAAACCAATTGCTTGGCCCGCACGCTCTTCTGATCTGAACCCCGTTGGGATACACTGATCAACCAGGACATTCTGACCACCTATCTAATAGCCTGTATGTCCAACATTGGCACGGATAACAGAACCTAATTTAAATAACATCTTATACAATTTACAATTTACAAAAGTGTCAGATTTATTATATTTTCAACAACTACATTAAGGGCAGTCTTTAATTGAAGTGTATTTTTCTCTTGATTCACAAACTGTTCATCTGTGGAGAAAATATTCTCAATAGGAGTATTTAAGCCAGTCAGACACGAGCAAAAATATATAAACACTTTTTCAGTGTTTCATTGTTTCAGAGTTTCAAAGTGATAAAAGCCGTACAAGGCCTGGAGAGGGCAGAATATTTAAATATTATGCATTGTATATTTCAGGTCCTTTAATAAAAGTGGGACCTTTAGCGTCCCAGTCAGGTTTTGTTGGGAGACTGAGTCATAATTCCTAAAACTTGTATTGTTCCGGGTAAATCGGGTGAATAGATTCTATGACAAAATGAAATGGCGTAAGACTTTTAGTGCCGGGAGAGCCCAAGGACAAGTTCGCCTCGCCAGGTGTAGGTCCTTCGATTTGACACCCTTAGGCTACCAGCGCGTCCTGATGAGGATGAAATAATGATGAAGACGACACATACACCCAGTCCCCGTGCCAGCGAAATTAACCAATGCTGTTTAAAATTCTTGGCCCTGCCGGGAATCGAACTCGGGACCATGTGACCAAAGGCCAGCACGCTAATCATTTAGCCACAGAGCGGAACAAAGGATTCTATATACAGGACACGTACAGTACGTTGTATGATTTCAAAATTCAAGAAACGCAGAGAACTGAAATTCCCCAATAGACTTAAATGCTCGTTACGCAAATTATTAACAAATTCCTGGGTTTATAATATATCATTTTCTTGGATGAAATTGTTCACATGTAGAATTTAAAGTATACAAAGGTAGTTCCGTTGGTATAGCCAATATAGGAATTACAATTTAAGGACATAATTTTCGAAGCATTACTTGGCAGAGGTGGTCGTACTTTTGAAGGACGGAAGAAAGTCCATTCGACACTTCATGTCATATTATGGCGGCATGTGAAAGGTCTCTGGTGACACATTTGATGTTCACCTGACATAATTCGTAAAATCTCAGCCACAGACGCCTAACAGAGATTCTATTTTGTATGTCTGACATCTAGTAGGAATGTCAAAATTGACGAGCAGACCTCCACATGGCGTCATTTAAAATGTATTATTATTATTATTATTATTATTATTATTATTATTATTATTATTATTATTATTATTATTATTATTATTATTATTATTATTATTATTATTATATTACTGATTGAATTAGAATTATTTTATCACCTTTCATTTTATAATTAAGTTGTTCTGTTCGGAATACTTGAGTTGTGTACACTCATTCAAAAAAATATAGTCTCTGGTCGATGCTATTTCTTTATTCTAGTTGTCATTGAGATTATTGATTTCTACATGTCTCTCTAGACTGTGAATGGAGACCTGATGGAGGTTATGGACTATCCGAAAGAATATGTGTTCCATTCTTCGTCAGATCGTTGTTAAAGTTTGAAATGTTAACAATTATTTACGTTAACACACGTTACTTGACCATCAAAAATGAGTATTTGGGTGATTCCTTGGGCTTAACTCTGTGATGTAGACAGTTGATAGTTTTTCTTCTTGTACGAAGATGGTATGTTCGCTCCAATCTGAGGTTGAATTTGTTTAAATGTGACACCTCCGTGTCGTTGGCATTGGCATGTTCTAGAAATGAGAGACAAAGTTCCAAAGTCAAACATCTACTCGGTATCTATAGCAATAAGTGTCATATAAGTAACATACTGAGTGAAACAAAATTCAAATGTAAAATTTTCAGAGACAATGGGAGAGACTATAACAATTATGTTTTATTTATTTGAGTGTTTCCTGACGTAATTCAGAATACAGCTAGTGCATTACATCTTAATTGGAAACTAGTGTTAATCTGTGACTCTCTGAAGAGTTAGGGCGACTTTCAACCACTAGGATATAAAATAACTAAATATTTGTTTTAATTACATCTGTATTGACAGTATTTTCGGGTCTGTGCAATTACACATTCTAACTTAATTTATACGTGGGCTTTTAAAGGGAAGATGGGGAGGAGTGGTGAAATTTCATACAGTTGTGAACAAATCAGAACAATTTTACTTAGTATGAAAGATAAATATTCGTAACAATAGGGCAATGTTCAAAATGACGATATACTAATGACATTCGGAACGGTATAATAACGTAGCATAAAATGTTTCTGTACTGCAATAGAACGTTACATATAATACTGATGATAATCCCAAGGCTTAAATAGAAACTTATTTTTAGCAATACCTACATATACATGCAAATTTACGCACATGGATACAGATACGGCAATAAAATTTAAAGGACACAAATGGATACAAAACAGTAGCAAAGTTTTGTTGATTTTTATAGCATGCTCCATTCAGAAACTGGTCGAGTTTTGAACAAGGTTTGAAACAAAGCTGTGCAAGGGGAAGGTCATATGTTGCGATTACTGCACACGCTTTTGGAATGCGTTGGCGGTGAGAGAGAATGGGGTAGAAGTAAAATTTTCCAGTCATCAAGCCCGAAACAGCGACCCTGGAGAAGCAGAGCTCGGGAGAGGGGTGGCTCGTAATGGTGTGGAGAGGCCATGAGATACGTTGAAGGGGCTGCTTGGTCGACAGTAACTGTAGGGCCATTAATTAGAACAGAGCTTTGGTCGGCTCGGTCATCAGTTGGAGTACGGGTTACCAGGCCATAAGACAGAACAGTAATATTAGCTCCATCAGATAGAGTACGTAACACCAATTAGAACACAACCCATTACACAGAGAACGTGTATGACATTGGCATTACTCAACGTAATTTGAATACATTAAACTGGGATAAGAAACTGGGGTAACTTAACTGTGGCATCAGATTCGAAGTGAACACATGAGCAGAGTTGCTGCAGGTGAAGTAAAACTACGTAACCATCTCCTTTTAACACTAAATGGAAGAGAGAAAAGTCATGGTTCCAACATTCGAAGAATTAAAGAATCGACAAACGAAGGGGAAGTCGTAAAATTGAAATATCAATGCACAGTAGCTGAGGTTATTATTATTATTATTATTATTATTATTATTATTATTATTATTATTATTAATAATACGGGGTTTCCGTTGTTTACAGAGGCGTGCGAAGAGGCTGGGGTGAATGGGTGGACAAGAAACTAACTAGAGCATAACTTAACACAATAATATTTGAATTATATTTATTTCCCTTTTTCAATTTAAAATTTATAAATAAAAAATTTGAAAGAATAATAACAATTCGAGCGCGTCAGCTCCAACAACAATAACTTCAAGTCCAGAAAATCAGGTACAAAACTTGATAGAATTACCAATGCTAATTTACATAGAAAAGAGCGGAATTGCTCTTGGCAGGTACCAAATTTACAAGAGCACCATTTGCTCCTATCGATTGTCCGGCTCCATGGCTAAATGGTTAGCGTGCTGGCCTTTGCTCACAAGGGTCCCGGGTTCGATTCCTGGCAGGGTCGGGAATTTCAACCATAATTGGTTAATTTCGCTGGCACGAGAGCTGGTTAGATTTGTCTTTATCATCTTTTCATCGTCATTACGACGCGCAGGACACCAACGGGAGTTAAATCAAAAGACCTGCCTCTGGGGAGCCAAACTTGTCCTCGGACACTCCCGGCGCTAAAAGCCATACGCCATTTCATTTTTCTCCAACTGTATCATCGTCCAGCCTCTCATAGGCATCAGTTTCAAATTGTTCACTTGCTCCTAACTAAAGTATTTACACAAGGTATCCTCGATGTGGGCTTGTCTATTGCTCAATAGTTCATAACTTTCTGTCCCGCAAGGGAACTTCACAGCAGACTCATTTCTACATACCACAATGCATTTACAGGGGCAAGAGAGCCCATACTAAATGACCTAAATCGAAAAAGAAAAGGTTGGTTTTAATCCGCGATAAACAAAATGCAAAGGGCGTGAAACACTTGCTCTTTCCTAGAAATACTTAAAATGCTAAGTTGGCATATGGCCCAATGATAGAGAGGCCAAGCCTGTTGAACGAGAATCAACACAGGGTAATCACTCTCTGTTTCCTTATATTACAAACTTCCCAGTAGGGAGTAGAACAGAGTCCTCAAACTGATCGAAAATACTACATTTAAGCCACCAGATTTAGAAATTTACAAGAAGTAAAAGAGCTTGAAACCTTCCCCTCAATCTATCTGTAGGAGCTCTCACATGTTTAGAAAACTTCTGCAATTACCTTGCATTGCTGGGCCTTCCGAACGCCACCCACGGCCCCTGTCCCCTTAGTTCATGCCGCAGACAAATAACTGGAACAAGAAGAAGACAATACGGCCCTAAAGCGCCCAGATTTTATAGCAAATCAGCATTTATGAGGATAATATTCCTCAACTCTTCACTCACAGGTTAAATTCAAGTACACAGCCCCGATTTTAAAATGGCTAGAGAAATTATTTACAAAATTCTGATAGATTGATTAATATTCGAGAAAGTACCAGCAGAAGTGTTTACAACTTTGGTACATGAAAAAACAATCTTTCAAAAACTAAGGTTAGCCCATGGTAAAAATTAATTTTCCCTTGGGAATTATTATTTTTCCTGCCAGAAGGGCACTTACACTAATTGCAGACATCTAACACTTGAAAACCAAACTACCTTGTACTGCATTAGTTCAAGGTAGATTACTTACATGACCTTATAGAAGACGCGCAGTTTAAGTGGCCGGAGAAGATACACCCCCGGGACAATAATAATAATAATAATAATAATAATAATAATAATAATAATAATAATAATAATAATAATAATAATAATAATAAATTTGTTACGTTATTATTGTTGCGTTGTTTCCAATGTAAAGTGCGAGTTACAGAGTTGTGATGATGACGGAAGGCTTACTCACCTACTGCTATTCACAATCGACTACGTAAATTTTAATTGTAATGGGAGGCCCCATTACCTACTGCGCGGTCATAATCCGTTTGGGGAGTTTTCATTACAATGGCAGGCGCTCTTTCCTACTTCCAGACAGATTACCGAGTAGGAGTTTTTATTTCAATAGCAGGCACCTTCCCTACTGGCAGTCAAAATTGAGTTGTTCTGTTATCATTATAATGACAGGTCTCTTTTCTTAATGACAGTCACACCGAGTTGGTGAGTTTCCGTTATAATAGCAAGGCCAATATGCCTAATGCCAGTCACATATTAGATGGGTAAATTTGTTTATAATGGCGGGCACATTTGCCTACTCCCAAACACTATCGGTTAGGCTAGTTTCGAACAAAATTGCATGCTCCCTTGACTTATGCCAGTCAAATCGAGAAAGGAATTATTAATTACAATGGTAGTCCCTCTTACTAATGCTAGTTACAAAGGGGTTGGGGAAGGATCCCATTCCTACCGCCAGTCAAAGTCGATGTGGCGAGTAATGATTACATTAGCAGACGCCCTCCTGCTGAGATATACTATCGATGTAAAATATTAAGTATAATGGCAAACACACCCTTTCTGTATCGGTACAAATCGACTTCAGTGAATATATGTAGATCGACGTACGAAATATATGCATGCTTACAACATTGCAATCCTTCATTTACAGATTAACTGCTGCGAAACGGTACACCATATCGACAAACGAATTGTACCGTACAACGCTTTATTTAGCGGTCTAAATGGCTGGTCATGAGATATTTTCTCCTGTCTCATCTCTTTACGGGTAAAATTGAGTTAGAGACGTTGAATAGGGTGAAATTTCGGTAAGGGTTTCTCATAGTGCATTACTTTTGGGTACTAATATGACAGCTACAAACATTGAATTTGGCTCACGTATGGATACTTGGTGGACCAATGTACATGTAGAATTACACGATTCTACCTTTCGTATATGTGATACGAACTACTCGTACGAATTATACGTGTGTAAAGAGCAAAATGTAGGTATAATCTATATAAATAAAATTGTTCGTGTCTGTTTGTTTGTTTGTCTGTCTGTTTGTTCCACCATCACGTCGAAACGGCTGGATAGATCTCAACCAAACTTCATATTTAGAGTATACTCCTCCCGGGGAAGGTTTCGATATGCATATCATTTTAAAATCTTTGAATACACGGGGGTTTATAGGAAAACCAGAATGGTTTTTCCACCATCACGTCGAAACGGCTGGATAGATCTCAACCAAACTTCATATTTAGAGTATACTCCTACCGGGGAAGGTTTCGATATGCATATCATTTTAAAATCTTTGAATACATGGGGGGTTTATAGGAAAACCAGAATGGTTTTTCCACCATCACGTCGAAACGGCTGGATAGATCTCAACTAAACTTCATATTTAGAGTATACTCATCCCGGGGAAGGTTTCAATATGCATATCATTTTAAAATCTTTGAATAGACGGGGTGTTTATAGGAAAACCAGAATGGTTTTCCTCCATTTTCTCTTATACTATTGATTTTCTCTAAACTTCGTTTAGCGTACGTGAAACGTCTCTTCATTATAAACAACTTTCGTTATGTTCATAATTTACCTTACTCTTTACATGACGGAGAAATTTACAATTTTCTGCTGGTACCATGCTCTGCATTGAGTGACCGACAGACCGACAACGAACCTACAGGTTACCATGGCAACATCTCTGACTGCATGCCAGCAGGTAAGTAACGTATTGCCATTTTCCTCATTATCCTATTAAATTCGTGGTTGTTCCTTGGGTAGAAGGCAAGAGAGGCGTCAATCGGCCTATCTGCGGGATATTGGCGGAATATCGTTGGATGTTATAACCGCCTTCGAATAGATTAAGTAATAACACCATCAGTCATCTTCTTATTATTTGTTTACCTAGGAATCAATGGACCTATATTTCTCCTCTGTTACCGTTTTATTATATCCATAACTCACACTAGCATAATTTATTGAGGGGCATTTGATTTTCCAATACATTAAATTGGCATTTACATATTTGTCGTTATCCGGCTGTCCTCAGTTATAATCCATTTTCTATTACTTTCAACTTTCTTAACTGTATTATATTCTTCCTTAATTACGCCGTATGTACGCGAGTACTACAAACTACTGGATGTATTTCCACCAATACTCATATTTAGAATACACCTGTCCTTGATAGGTTTTAGGCAAATATTGTTTCTAAATCCCTGAACTGACTGGGGGTTTATACGAAACCGAAACAGTGATTTTGCACTTCCACAAAATATACACAACCAACGTTAATTTAAATCTACCTGCCTTGGTAGAAATTAATTTCTAAACCTTTTTTCTCATGTGCATCATTTCGATACGAGGATTAATAAGGGAGATATCATTAACGGACCGATTTTTGTACAAGACCCATCGGACTTAACTCACGAGCGGGCGCGTGTAAACCGTATTCCTTACAACTTGAAAACTACTGAAGACATTCGAACCAAAATTCATATTTAGCATCCACCTGTCCAAAGGTAGGTTTTAAACGTAAATAACATTTCATGTTCCGGAATGGACTGGCGGTTTATAGGGAACCGAAATGGTGATTTTATTCTTCAGCAATATATACAGAACAAGACCAACCTGACTGGAAATCGACCAAACGTGATGGAATTCCACCTCTAAACCATTTTTTTTTTCATGTGCATTTTTTCGTCAGGAGGATTAATAAGGGAGATATCATGAATGGTCGCTTTTGCAGGTTAAATCCAACGGACATAGCCAAAAAGTTGTTTTTGTCATGGAGCAGATTCCTTATCTATATAAATCAAATCGTAACGACTGTGTGCCTCTACACTGACTATTTTGGCGAAATTTTCGTACAGCTTTCCGTTTAAGGGGTAATAATGACCATCTGCATAATTTTTGGTTTAGTTTCCTGAAAGTCCTAATTTTTACCCGCCTCGCCCAAAATCCAGATTGCGGCATAATCTGCCAGAAGAAAAAGAAGATAATTGAAATTTGACAAAATCATACGTTTTAGACTGTAATGAACGGAAAACATCCAAGATCATTAAATTTTTCACTTTTTATCCCCGAAGAATATCGAAATATGCAGGCAATTTTAATGATGGTGCAGACCTTCGGAAATTCCTATCACATAACAGATTGCACAATCTCCGTTCAATTTGGAATGATCTACAACCTTGGTATTATGACTTTTTGCCGTATCTGTATCCCTTTTACGTTTGATTTTTCTCTATTAATGGATGTTAAGTCAATTTGGAATTTTCACATGCATAATTCATACCTTCGATTACTTATATGAAATACAGAATCATCAAACTCTTCACGAAAATTGGCCCACCCAGTAGCCATATATGAGCCAAATGCTATGTATGTTGCTGTCACATAATTATCCGAAAAGTAATGTAATGTGAGATAATCTTACAAGAACGTTACCCTGTTCCACGTTTCTAACTCAATCTGACCCAAGAATAGATGACATATCATAGGACCAGCCATTTAGGCCACTAAATCCGGCGTGTCATATGGTATAATCCTTTGTCGATATGACGTACCGTACGTTTAGTAGCAGTTAATCTGTAAATGAAGGTCTTCAATATTGTAAACACGCATACACTTTCGTATGTCGATCTATATATATTCACTGATGTCGATTTGTAGCGATCGAGAAAGGGTGGGTCTGCTATTGTAATCAGTACTCCCCACACCGACTTTGACTGGCAGTATGAAAGGGTTCCTTCTCCAACTCCTGTGTAACTGTCATTAGTAAGGAAGGTCTACAATTGTAATGAATAGTTCACTTCTCGATTTGACTTGCAGAAGGCAAGTGAGCATGCAGTTTTGTTTAAAACTCCCCTACCCGATTGTGTTTGGCAGTAGGCAAGGGTGTCCGCCATTATAAAGAAATGTCCTCATCTAAAATGTGACTGGCATTAGGCATAGTGGCCTGCTATTTTGATGGAAACTCACCAACTTGGTGTGACTGGCAGTAAGCTGGCTGGAAGTAGGAAAATGGGCCTGGCATTATGATAACTGCACAACTCAATTTCGAGTGATAGTAGGGTAATTGCCTGCCATTATAATAAAAACTGTAATCTGTGTGGAAGTAGGAAAGGGGGGCTGCCATTTTAACGAAAACTCCCCAAATCGATTCTGTCCGCATAGTAGGCAATGGGGCCTGCAATTATAATGTAAACTTCCCAACTCGATTGTGAATGGCAGTAGGCAAGTGAGCCTGCCGTTATATCACAAATCCATAACAAACACTTTACATTGGAAACAACGTACGGGGACCTCCCCATGCTCTTTCTCGGATAACGCTAAGAGACATGCAATTTTAAAACAATCTTATTTACTGCATGCACACTATTTACTTCGATATTCGAATACAATGTAGAATACCGTAGCGAAGCACGGGTACATTCGCTAGTCGAGAAATAAAGACAAATCTAACATATAAGGAATAGAGATACGACGAAACGTTATAGGAGCAAAGTTGTAGATCACTCGAAATTGGACTGAGGTTCTGCCATCCGTTTTGTGATACGACTTACCATTTAGCCGCGAAATACCTCAAAACGAATATATGCACCGACATTAAAATTGCATCAATATTCCGATATTTTCCGCGGGTAAAAAATGAAATATTTAAAGATCTTCGAAGCTTTCTGTTGATTACAGGCTAAGACATACACGTTTGCCAAATGTCAATTTTCTAGCTCGTCTGATATATTGTGCCGCAGTCTTGTTTTGTAGGAGGGGGAGAGGGGTTATAAATGAGGACTTCCAGGAAACTAAAGCTAACAAACATGCAGATGGTAATTATTACACCTGAAATGGATAACTGTGGGAATATTCCGTCAAAATATTCAATGTAGAGACGCACAGTCGTTACGATTTTATTTCGTACATATAAGAAATCTGCTCTGCGTACAACTCCTTTTGGGCTATGTCCGCTGGACTTAGCCAGCAAAACCGACCGTTTATTATATCTACCTCCTTAATTCTTCTATCGAAAAAATGCACATGAGAAAAAAGTTTTGGAAATGGATTTCTATCTAGGTCTGTCGATTTCCAGTCAGGTTGGTCTTGTATACTGTATATTGTAGGAGTGTAAAATTACTAATTCGCTTCCCTATAAACCCCAGTCCATTCCGGGAATTTCAAACGGTATGGATCTTAAAACCTACCTTTAGACATGTGGATGCTAAATATGAAGTTTGGTTGAAATATCTCCAGTATTTTTCAAGTTGTAAGAAATAAACTTTACACGCAACCTCTCTTGAGTCAAGTTCGGTGGGACTTGTACCGAAAAATGGTCCCTTAATTATATCTCCCTTATTAATCCTCGTACCGAATTGATTCATATGAGAAAAAGGGTTTAGTAATTTATTTCCATTAAGGCTGGTAGATTCCCATTAAGTTTGGTTGTGTATATTTTGTGTGAGTGCAAAATCACGGTTTCGGCTTCTTGTAAACACCCGATGAGTGCAGGGATTTCGAAACAATTTGGGCCCTATAACCTACCCAAGGACAGGTGGATTCTAAATTTGAAGTTGGGTGGTAATATATCCAGTAGTTTTCGAGTTATAGACAAACAGACAGACACCAAAGCTAAAAAATATGCAGATAGACATTATTACACCTTAAAAGAACTGTACGGAGATTTCGCTAAAATAGTAGATGTACAGCACATGGTCGTCACTATTTTATTTATGTAGATTTGTATTCTAACCTTATATTTTTTTTGTTATTACTTTAGCTTTTCGATTGAATACAGAACTTTCTGTAATTTTTAATTCTGCTACGAATTTTTCAGTTTCTTTGAACCAGTTGGGTTTTGTTTTGATGTGTTTGGTTCATTCTGAGAAGATGACCGAAAACATTCATCCGTCTTTATCGCACAATACCTGAGAGGTTTTCAATTTTCTTGTAGGGCGTTTCCTTCTTCATGTACGTTATCTTATTGTCTTAAAATGTTTATCCAATGACTTTCTTAAAATGTTCCTTTCTTTTAGCTCGATCTTCTCCATTTGGCCTTTGAAATTCATTTTTAGTTTTTCTGCTTTGTACAGTGCTTCTGGTTTAATCACTGCTTTATCGTGTTTAATTTTGGACCCCAATGAATGGAATTTCGGAGTTGTATGTATCTTTTGTTAGGTGGAAGCCCAGATGAAGTTCATTTTTGTATTCCATTCCTTTGAATTCTAGAGCATTCCAGCTAATCCATTCTCGGAGAATTTGCATTATTTTACTATTTCAATCTTTTGTTCTTGGAATTTTAGATATTATTATTATTATCATACTTACGGATTCTGAAGTGTGAATACTATAACTTAAACGTAGAAAAGGTCAGGTTGAGTGGCTCAGACGGTTGAGGCTCTGGCATTCTGATCCCAGCTTGGTAGGTTCAATCCTTGCCCAGTTCGATGGTATTTGAAGGAGATCGAATACGTCAGCCTCGTGCCGGTAGATTTACAGGCACGTAAATGATCCCCTGCGGGACTAAATTACGTCACCTCTGCGTCTCCAAAAACTGTAAAAGTGGCTACGGGACGTAAAGCCAATATTATTATTATTATTATTATTATTATTATTATTATTATTATTATTATTATTATTATGAAAGATTGATAAAAAGCGAACGGGGCGACCAGTCTGACACCTAATCCGTTGCAGGTTTATGCGTTTATGGATGTTATAAAATATTTTGTAACAGATATCGTTCATCGTATGGTTTTTACTGCCAGGAGTATCCGATGATATGTTCTGAGCAGGTCTTGTTATTTAAAGCCCTGCGCGTCTGGATGTGGGTTGATGATGATGATGAGTTGGGCTCGGATATTCACGCAGTAACAGGTTAGTATGCAAACCCACTGAAGCAAGTAACAAGTATAGTCTAGTCTGCACAACGGTTATGCTATGAGTTTTGCATAAACATTAGGAGCACAGTCGATCAGAATTTATGTTACTCTCACTACATGACGGAACAGCGGCCTAGACGACACTTCGTACAGTTTGCATTCTTACCTGTTCTTACCTGAAACCCTTTATGGTTACACAGTCTGCTCCTGTAAGTAGACCAAAAGATCGAGCGAGTTGGCTGTGCGGTTCGTGTACGTAGCTGTGCACTTCCATTCGGGAGACCTGAAACACAGATGAGAAGTTTGCAACTGGAGCTATGCTTTTAGAAATTCTTTACCACCACTTCTCCTACACTGCTGGCCAACGTTTTGATGGCGACAAATTTTTCCAACAACGGGACTCGAACCTGCTAACCACGGTGTTATACCACATAAACGTAACGTGGTAACGATATCGGAAACCTGGTGGACTTTGCAGCGATAAGGAACGCCTTTAAGCTTCAAAATTTGATAGTTTTCGAAACTTCGTTCCCCATGACACGTGTGCATTATTTACCCTTAGTCTACCGCTGTCACCACGTCATCGGACTCTTTATCTGAATAGTCAGCGTAGCCGTCTTCTGTTCAGAGGACCACAGGTTCGATTCCCAGAGATTCTAACCTTAAATTGTTATTTCCCTGTGAACGGGAACTTACACACTACACTACAGTATACTCCGCTAGAAACACACGCAGTTCCCACACAGAGTAGATGCCGCCCACCCTCGTTATAAGGTTTGCACTGCAAGGGCTGCACCTGGCGAGCCGAACATATCCTCGGACACTCCCGGCATTAAAATCCACACGATAAAGAAATAACCGGTATGTCAGGCAAAATATTCTCTACACATGATTTTAACTGAGATGTCAATATAAAGGAGATGTTCACATTTTCGTGCAGGTCTCGAGGTATAGGAGTATCATGCTTGCCTTTTACTCGCAGGTCCCGAGTTCGATTCTTAATTAGGACAGTTAATTTTACCTGAGGGCTGGCTCGAAGTTCACTTACAATTTGAGGAATTATATGATAGTGAGTTGGTCGCCGAGAATAACGGCCGAGATAATTCGTCGTGCTCACCACACGACACCTCGTAATGTGCGGGCCTTCGGCATGAACAGCGATCGCTTGGTAGGCCATGGCCCTTCGAGGCTCTTACGCCATGCGGCTTGGTTTTGTTTTTCATATCTTTGAACCCACCCTGCATAACATTGTCCCTAAGTGTTTTAGGGCAACCGTTGTATTACTATTAGGCTATATGGGGCTTAGAGAGATATTTAGACGGTGAATTTACCAACGTTTACGCGAAAATTACTTCATTTTCGGTCTGGTACTTGGCATTACTAGCGCAGAAACTCCCGTTACTAAACGCGATGCTGGATGGCAGGGCTGATATCTCCGTCTCTATTGACGATAACACCATTTAATTATATCGTTGCAAATAAAACACATATACTACAGTTTGGTACCAGAAATATTCTCTGTGGCGTCACCCATCAAAACAAGATGGCTGCTAAACAAGACTCCATTTTATTGGCACGCGCTTGAGGCCAATCTTTACAACTTAGCAACCGTCAGTCTGATTTCAGTAACAAAGTGTCACTTGGAAACGCAGTGGCGTGCACTGAACCCCAGCTGGGGTAGATAATTTTGTGTTTACATTTTCATATTACTTCTTTGACGTTTCTTTATCAGGTTAAAACCCTGCAGACAGCTGAGTCAATACAAGGACAGCTGTCTGGATAACCCGTTCGCTCTACAGCAGTCAATGTCTCTTCAGCGAGCTGAGTAACTTGGCCGGCGCGAAAGAGAGCTACTCCAGGGAAATTTAACTCGCTTCGTTGACGCATGCGCGTTAAGCCTCCCTGTCTTGGGAAGGCGCGGTGATAGTAGTTGATGTCGCTGGAGATTCACAACGTCTTACGGCGGCGAAGAAGCTAGCTTGGGTACACGTTAGCTGTAATATTTAACACTTGAAGAGTTCGCCACCACACACCAGAGGCTACAAAAACAGACAATATAACCACTTGCACGCAGTGTTGCTAATGAAAATAGTTATTTTACGAAATCAATTGTAATAAAAGTATTCATTTTAGTTGAGAGTTCAGCATGTGTGAATTCATTGACCGCACGTGTAGAGTACGTTTTAGGATGCACGCGGAAAAATATTTAGGTTCTCCAGCATGAGCACAGTGGCATTTTCCTCTGTGCGAGTGCGTTTGCCTGTAATGGTGGTATATTCTGTGAAAACCACGATATTACTATCACGATGCGTCAGTGGTGAAACTGTAATTACATGATAGACATGATATTGTATAGGCTTTTGGGCTTGTGCCGTGTCAAGAAAATAAGAAGAAATTCTTAACGTTTCGCAGAAAACAGTGCTCTGTGTCCTCAGAAGAATTCTCGACTGTCCACGAGAAAGGCTTCTTAAACAATGACACGTTTGAATTTGGAACGTTATAATAAAAGTAGGAATAGAAATGGTACGTTCATTACGTAATTACATTGTTTAAAATCAACTGTAGCTTAAGTTGTGATTGTTCCGTCACTGCCTCGAACACCAATTTGGAAGTATATGCGAATATATGGTTGAAAATATTCTTATTGAGGTGAATTATAATTTTGATATCTTTAATACCAATATTGACTTTCTTTCTTTCTTTCTTTCTTTCTTTCTTTCTTTCTTTCTTTCTTTCTTTCTTTATCGTATGATTTTATAAAATAGTATTTTATCTTTAGAGAGAGTGGTTTGGCTGGCATTCTTTTTTAAATTTTTGCAACTGGGGTAACGAATATATTCACCGCACGGAACTGTGGAAACCAATTCTTCTTCTATCGCTTTTTCTGACAGTGTGGGGTCGCGGGTTCGAACCCACTATCTCCCGAATACTGGATACTGACCGCACTTAAGCGACTGCAGCTATCAAGCTCTGTCAGGGATGTAATCAGTATTGCATGTTTCGGTGGCGATTTGTACTGTTGTCTGAATATGAAGAGGAGAGTGTTGGGATGAAGACATTCAGTTCCCAAACCAGGAGAATAAATCACATGATTAAAATCCGCGACACAGCCGGTGATTAAAGCCGAGACCCTCTGAACCCAAAGTCTCAACGCTGACCACTCAGCCAAGGAGTCCGGCGCTAGGAAGTCTATACATTATGTTATAAAATTACTTCAAAATAATTTCAGTTGGTGAAGCTGTTAGTGACGGAATTTTCTTTGAAAACATATTTTGAAAGCGGGATTAAATTCCAAACAAAACGGGACCAAACCAAGTTCTGCAGGACAAAAATTTAGTGCGTGAAGATCAAAATATATCGTGTCGGTAGATATACTGGCACGTAAACGAACTTCTCCAGGCCTAAATTCGGGCAACTCGGCGTCTCCGTAAACCGTAAAAGTAGTTAGTTGGACTTACAGCGAATAACTTTAAAATTAAAGGATATCGTCGACGTAAGCGCTACGAGTGTGAGAGCGTTGAATGCTCTCGTGGGAGTGGACCATAGGATCTGTTCGGTCGGTCGAGGGCCTTCTAACATCAGTATCACAAGAGCAAACGTTTCCACAGCGTTGAAGTTAACAGACGGGCCTCCACCGATTTTTTAAAAGAAATTCCAACTTAAATTTGGGGCACCTCCCTTGTCATGTTATTTGTTTAGAATTCGGACCATTTGTTCTTTCTTATGTGAATATGAGGTATATGTCTTTCTTTACCTTCGTATGGCTTTGTTTTTGAGAGTTATTAGCCGTGAATCAAATCATACATATCGAAATCGTCACTTCTTTAACAGGACTCCCTGACCCCCATTTTTAGCTGAGACGTGCTGACTAATTTTCTATTGAATGTCATCTCAACCACGTGGACGGGAACTTGAATTCCGGCGCTATAAACCTGAACGTGAGCATATGATTACGTTACACCAAGGTTAGTCTATTTTTGTCTGATTTCATTGATACGGATATTTCTTGTAGAAAGAGGGCACGAATGTATAGAAGTACATATTTTCCACCATTGGTCTAACTCCCTTCGAGGAACCAGTGGCTACATGGTGTGGGTCACGCAGTTATCAGCTTGCATTCGGAAGATAGTGGGTTCGAACCAAACTTTCTGCATTCCTGAAGAAGGTTTTCCATTGTATCCTATTTTCACACCAGGCAAATGCTAGGGCTGACCTATCCGTGTCGGTGATACTTAAAACAAATTGCAAAATAGAAATGAAATACTCATTCCAGAAGCTGCATTCCTGTTCTCTTCTGTGTTAAATGGTAAAGAACATTTCCCATTGTTCCAAGTTCACTACCCGCTTCTGTACATATGTCGTTTTACTAGAACCATCCCCTAAATTGGCAGTTTCGGTAAGATTTGCAGTGATATATAGATTTCAGTTTGTTATACCCAACTAGAGCAGAAGAAGATTCCGACAGTTTTTTCAGTAATACAGAACAAGTACGAGATTTCATAATGTAATACTGTACGTGACCTCTTTCCACAAATGTAAGCAGAAACTTAAGATAGAGTCCTTGAAATAAATTCGCTTTACTACTCACTCCAAGCCTCAAATATCATCTTCTGCTTCTTCTTCTACCGCTTTTCCCACATCTGTGGGGTCGCGAGTGCGAACTATGTCGCACATATGATTTGACCCTGTTTTATGGCCGGATGCCCTTCCTGATGCCAACCCTATACGGAGGTATGTAATCACTACATTGCGTTTTTCTGTGGTGGATGGTAGTGTAGTGCGTTGTCTGAATATGAAGATGAAAGTGTTTGTACAAACACAAACACCCAGTCCCCGAGCCAGAAGTATTAATCACATGCGATTAAAATCCCCGACCCGACAGGGAATCGAACCCGGGACCCTCTGAGCCTAAGGCTTCAATGCTGACCATTCAGCTAGTGGGTCGGACTCCTAAAATATAATCCATGATCAATAAACTTGGAAATAAGGTATATAAAACTGCAATTTACTATGATACTCTAATAATTGACGAAACTAATGGTGAAATTAAAATGTTACAACGAATCATGAACGCTTGCTTTAGATGACTCGTATTTTCGTTCCACTACAATACAGCTGTCGTATCCTACTAAGAGCTTTGTAAATTTCAACCTATGAGCGATTATTATCTACCTGTCTTTATGAATACTTTGTTAACTGCAGTACTATCTCCTTGTTTGTCTGGAATATGTATATATATTTTACAATTGGCTTTACGTCGCACCGACAGAGATAGATCTTATAGCGACGACAGGACAGAAGAAAGCTATTAATGTGAGAGAAGTGGACGTGGCATGTATTAAGGTACTGCTCCAGAATTTGCCTGGTGTGAAAATGGGAAACCACAGAGAACTCTCTTCAGAGCTGCCGACAGTGGGGTTCGAACCCACTATCTCCCTTAAACAAGCTCAAAACTGTGCGACCCTAACCGCACGGCCAAGTCGCTCAGTGAAATTGTAATTCTTACTTCTGCCATGAGAACGGAAAAAGGGAAAGTTCTGACACTTGAATGAAAGTATGGAAATACAGTAAAACTACGAAGGACATGAAACGAGTGATCCCTCGGTATCGGAAATCAAATAAAACCAAGATTGGAAGGGAACAAGTGTTGACCCAGTGACGTTGGGTAGGAAAGATGCAAGACACAAGCCTGCCACAATTGAGTGGAATCAGTGCCACGTTCTGTTACTTGTTGTGTGATCACCAATCTACGCTGCCAAGTAGAGAAATTGGGGGTTTAACTCTTACTAGTCGTATTTCAAGACAGGACTGTGAAATATCAATGTATTCTCTTTACCAACCTTTAGGAGTTTTCGTAGTGTGAATGGGCCACTTTCTTTATGATGCAATAATTCCAGTCCCTTTGAAGCATTATTATAAATTTACTAAACGAAGAAAGTTAGATTTACACATTCTTGGGAGAGTACAAACTCCAGCTTATCGTTGCTACTTTCTTATCAAGCCGACATAGTTCAATTTCCGAAAAATTTGCTATAGTTTGGTAATGAAAAGTCACATTTTCTTCTAGTATAGATCGCACAAAAAATGTTACAGCTCCTGGTTAATGATATTGATATTAACATTGCAGTGGTCGCATGATGTCTGAGAGACGCCATTTCGTTTCTGAGACAATTGTGCTACCGAGCTCGATAGCTGCAGTCGCGTAAGTGCGATCAGTATCTAGTAATCGGGAGATAGTGGGTTCGAGCCCCACTGTCGGCAGCCCTGAAGATGGTTTTCCGTGGTTTCCCATTTTCAGGCAAAAGCCGGGGCTGTACCTTAATTAAGGCCACGGCCGCTTCCTTCCATTTCCTAGGCCTTTCCTATCCCATCGTCGCCGTAAGACATATCTGTGTCGGTGCGACGTAAAGCAAATAGCATCCAGACAATTGTGCTATCCCAAGTTTCGAATAATGACTTTATTAATTTTAGTACATTTTGTATGGATGAATATAAATAACTGAATCTAATTTATTGATATAAAATCAACTAACGATGGATATATAGGAGCATCTCTGAGACTTATCCAAACTGCAGAGCTCTACACTCGTCTAATAGCTTGCCCAACTCTCCTTGGTATTTTTGCGATTATATTTTTCTTGCAACACGCAAGTACAGTATGCTAATTGGGGATTTTTTGACATAGGTCTGCAGATCTATCCTCCCTTTGCTGCTGCAGTTCCTTTGAGACTGTTCAAATTTCCCGTTTGTGCATTCAACTATAGTAGATAGCATTCTGTCATCAAAGAATAGTTCCAAGCATCCTTGAGGTGTTTTAGCAAGTTCCGCAACACCTTTCGCACAAGATAAATGCGTGGCTATAATTTGTCACGGGGCTTGAACATTATTGGAGGATTAGCTTTACGCCACTTGGAATATTTCACCCTAGTAAATAAGTACTGTCATTTCTGCCTGCTTCATCACAACTGTCTGCGTCTTGTTCATTGTCTATACTTTCACTTCTTATTTTTGGAACATCTTCCTCCTCATCACTATACAATCCAACTTCTTCATGATCGTCATGATCTTCAAGCGAACTTTGCACAATCCTTCTGTCTTCAAGGCAATCAAGGTTACAGCTTATCTTCTTGCCGCTCATTTTCAGCCCTAAAAATATGAAACATTTACGTTTTTGCAAGAAACCATGCAATCTGAGACGTTCTGAAGAATAAGTGAAGATAATACTTCAAAACGGTAACTTACTTTGTAGCAGTGAAGTTCGTGTGGTGTCTATCAGATGGTGTAACAATAACTCACCAACACACGAGTTAGACTAACACTGGTGCCTTATTATGTTGGATTTGAATAATTAATTAATTATTTAATTAATCTATTATTGTGGCTCTCAGACGCCGCGTGATCACTCCAGGGTTAACGATTTGAAAATGTTTGGAAGCAGAGGGGAGGTATACCTAAGAATACGTGGTAAATATTGAAAACGCTTGCGATGCAGCACACGACTTTGTAAAAAAATACATAAGACATTTTAAAAGATTCTGTGAAAATTTTAAATCAACATTTATACTACTGCTAAACGATAAATCATTTAGGGTTTCCTTTCTGTACAATAATTTTAATATTATCGGTTGTCATCGCCTAGATTTCAAAAATTTAGGGTCCTTGTGGTCATTCACGGTTTGTAAACAGATGTACAGTATTTCGAAATATATACCAGGCGGTTCGCGAGCGACGTATTACAATAATTATCCCACATGCACTAGTGATGCGCGGGTTGCCTAATCACTTGTTTTCGAAGGAGTGCTACAGCGTGCTGCATTGTGGATATTGTGAAACAAATAGCAGTCATTTAACTGTGTACATTCCATAACAGGGTGCATTTGTAAATACGCCATAGGTGCTGAAAAGAATATTTAAGAACTTATTAATTTATACACGCGTATACATTTCCAGTGTGTAAAAGAGTTGTCTGTATGACACAAAAACTAATACTGTTCGGCGAAATGAATGCGTGTGTAGAAGGCAGACGTCTGTTTGCAGCTTCGGCTGCATTCTCACCAGATTCTCCACAGATTAATATGATGTCTGTGTATTCATCGTTGCTGAACACAAGCCATGGCCGATATGCAGACATCAAATGTAATGCTGCTGTACACTAGTACGTACAACAGCCTAGTATTATGATGTCGTAAACGAGGTTTACTAATCCAAGGGGTTGCATTAGACGGGCAGCGGTGAGGAACATGCTGCGAGCGACTGTCTGTGTGTTATCTCTTCAAATTCTGACGTAACCTGCCTGCTGACAGTAGCGCACCTGTGAAAATCGATTAGTAGACATCCCATTCATCACCATTGCATACGGGACATTTATAAGTAGAAAGTACGGGGCTCACAAGCCGCCTGGTATATATATATATATATATATATATATATATATATTATTTGTTTAAAAATACGTCTTTTTTGTTTGAAAATGAAGACATATTTAGTCTAAATTTAAATATGTGTACTCTCTCACTATTCCTAACTGAAATAGGGAATATTTTGTGCTATAAACTCCAAAACAAATCATGAATATTCAGTATTATTTCTAAAAATAGACTGTAATGGATCCCCAAATTCATCTTTTCATATAAAAACTGACTTCATTTTGAATACAGCATATAAATTGTGTTACTTCATTTATACTTATTATTTCCAATCATTTCAAATGTATTGTTAAATGTTTTGATTCTTTTTGCAGGTGAGTTGGTGTCATACCACTAGTGGAGTAAGAGTGGAAGCGGAAAACCTACTGGCGATAACAGGGATATTGGGATGTCTCAACTACAGACCACCTAAGGTCTGTGAATCACGACAATCCTCTTTATAGTTCCAGTAGAACGATGTCTTCAGTTTCATCATATCGCATTGTGTGTCTGTTGTTGTCCGACCTAGCGACATCACATGTGAAATACAATCATAGACCAAAGGTAACTTAGTATGTTTGTCCAACCCTTGTACCGTTTCTCCACGGGGTTGTGTATGAGGTGAGGTGAGATGAATCTGGCGTGGCGCGTTTTATGACCGGACGTCAACCTCATCAGAGGAGTTAATGAGATGAAATGAATAACGTGATATACGCTAGTAGGAAGGGAGTGGGTGAAACCAGGTGCCGAGATATAGCCTGCTCCTGTCGAATGGCACCAAGGGGGCTGCTTATGTCTTAACGTCCCCATCTGACGGACGAATCACAATAAACAGTGCCATATGAGCACTGCGTAGAGGTTTAGAATTTAATCCAGGCTTTTGGCACGCAATCAGGTGATTAGAAATTACATACCACCACCTTACCTACCCTTGGACTCCGTCTGGAAACAAAATATTGTGAAGGCCTTAAACATAACCCGGGCTACGATATCATGGTAGCTACAAACAAATATTTGGATGGTACTGATAATGGGGATCTACGAGAATGTCTAACACCTGCAATCGCTCCGGAATTCAAGTACTGTCCTGTCTAGATGTAGAGAGATAATTCTCCGCAATGAAGTTAGACAAACGCCAGAGATTTAAACCAGAACACTTGTTGTAGAATACTGCAAAGCAAAGTATGGACAGGAAAAGTAGGACGTGAAGTGTAGAATGAAACAATAATGTGTATTTAAGTGTGTTTCTTCACGTTTGTGTTTTTAGACGGTTTTCTTAAAACCTTTATAACTGATGTATCATGTGTATTTAGTAACACACTGTGCCTTATCTCGGAGAAGTGTGCATATTTTTTAAAAACAGTGAACAGTGATAGATGGATACGTCTCACAAACTGTACAGGGATTGTTTATACCACTACTCCCAGTGTGTGGGGGACGCAGGCAAAGGATAGCCCACGGTAACCCCTGTCTCTCGTAAGAGGCGACTAACAGGGGTGACCAAGGGATGATCCCATTAGGACTATGAGACTACTTGTAATTAATGCGACCGGGCGAATTGGCCGCGCGGTTTGGAGCGTACAGCTATGAGCTCGCTTCCGGGAGATAGTCGGTTCGAACCCCACTGTCGGCAGCCCAGAATATACTTTTTCTTGGGTTTCCATTTTCACACCAGGAAAATGTTGGGGCTGTACCTTAATCAAGACCAAGGCCGCTTCCTTCCAACTCCTAGCCCTTCCCTATCGCATCGTCGCCATAAGATCTATCTGTGTCGGTGCGACGTAAGCCTGTAATTAGTACGACTATATGAGCGACACCGTGGTTCTGCGTTGCCTATGACTAGTACCCACTATGTGAGGAACTCCATAGGTTTGCGTTGCCTGTAAGTGGCGCCGCAATGTGAGAGACACCATAGGTCTGCGTTACTTGTGCGTAGTACCATAATGTGTGGTATACCGCGAGTCTACGCTACTTTTGATTAGTACCGCAACATGACAAATACCATGGTTCTACTTTACTGGCAGTAAGAACCATTATGACGGGCCGATGACCTGGATTTTGGACCCCTTTAGACAACAAGCATCATTGACTGAGGATTGTGCTTTAAAACCAGTCCCATGGTTTTCACAGTAGTTTCTGCGGGTCAGATCCACTGATTGTTTATATTTATATTCACCCGTTCATTTTTCATCATCAACCGGTCGAGCTGGCCGTGCGGTTAGGGGCGCGCAACTGTGAGCTTGCATCCGGGAGATAGTGGGTTCGAGCCACACTGTCGGCAGCCTTGAAGATGCTTTTCCGCGGTTTCCCCATTTCCACACCAGGAAAATGCTGGGGCTGTACCTTAATCAAGGCCATGGCCGCTTCCTTCCCATTCCTAGACCTCTCTGTCCCATCGACGCCATAAGACCTATCTGTGTCGGTGCGACGTAAAGCAAAATATAGCAAAAAATGTCTTCGTCATCACATTTTGAATTCTGGTTAGTGGATAATTTTGGACTTTTAATTTGTCATTACATTTCGTGTCATTTCATACCATTAGGGGTCGATGACTTAGATGTTAGGTTTCTTTAAACAACAAGCGTTTTCGTCGTTGTTTCTAGTGGAACAGGCGCAGCTGTAAGCATTACGATTTTTTGTTTTTTCGTTCAGTGGTTTATTCATGATCATGATTTAAGGAATTGGTGTGGGTGAATCGGCGTGTCTAGTAAAGGAATGTTACGTTAGCGTTTCATGCAAGTCTTTGATAGCATGAAAATAAGTGCATACTTATGTGCATATTTCACCACATTCTGCAGCATATTTGCATGATTATATTAGTGATTTATACAGCATATAAATTCGATGTTTAGTGATAAACAATAGGTTAATACATATATGAAAAATTTTATGTAGTTCGTAAAGTACTGTAGATGTTAATTGCATGCGTAGATGGTAGTTCAAAATCTGTCTGTGTTAGAGGGGGTGCGGATGGGAGGGGCATACATCTACCTCGTAATACGCACCTTCATCATTAATCACCACGTCACAGCCATGTGTCAATAGGCCACATCTAATGGAGACCGTATAATGGCAGCACGCGCGCCACCGGATACAGCAGTGAGTGACACAAGAGAAGCGGGAGTACAGGAGGGAAAGTGTAATAATTAAACTTCAAGAGGGGAGGAAATTATTTGATGTCGGTTTGCAAGGATATCCAGTGACAGGCTGTAAATCTATAAATGGTGAAGTCCTGGTCGGCGCCGTATTCAAGCTAGAGGGACCAGGTCATATTCGCAGGAAGAAAAAATAATGAAGAATTCTGACTTGAATTTCATTCAGCTGATGCCATGATGGAGAGAACATGAACGGGTCGAAAACAGGAGATTAAACAAGTGCAAGCAAGAATGGCTGTATATGGGTTTCATCATAAAGTGTGTCCAATATCATACGGTGTCGCATGCATAGATGCAAGAACTAGTAGCTGCTGTAAAGTTATATGTTCTTATTTAATTGGCCATTGACTGCAATGCACATTTCATTAGTTTCGTAGCGCTGTTTTCATATTGTTTAAGAGTCATTAGCCCGGAAGCTGGTTGGATGCTTAAATTGCACCACCAAAAATTTTTGCGATTATGGGGAAAGTGGCAAAATTCACCGGCAGTGCCAAAATGACGCGTAATAGGCAAGATGAGGGGTGAGGTAGTTTGATATAGGTTTCTTCAATCGGCCAGGAAGTCTATGGCATCGCTCATACCACACCATATTCTAACAGCCCTACATGAGACTAGAACTTAGGAGGAAGCTACATTTTCCTCTGACGTGTGCCAATCGGCATCTGAAAAAATACTTCGTTCATCGAGAAACGTCAACATATATCCGCATTTAGTACGAAGTGCCTCTTTTTGATTAATGTCTCTGTGGCTGTTACCTTCATTGCCAAATTCTGTAACTTTCCGCTCCAGTGTTTTCTCAGATCTGTTTTATGAATGAATCTATGTCTTCCGCGTTTCTCCTGATTAAATATCCTTCTATAATGACTGTCACTAACGAAGAATGGCGTGAAATTATTAGCGAATTAGTTTCAGCAGAGATCACTTTTGAATACCTCTACGAAAAGTCTTAAAACATCCAGATTTATCTGTAAACCTAAATTATTCAGTGGAAACATCAGATTTCAAAAGTCTCTAGTCGTCTGATACAATTTTTCTCTGCCGTCCAGGTTTCTGCGGCATTCAGTTATACGGTCCAGACGAATGTCAGTAGTTTATTTATACGAAGGTAGATGTAGAGTTTGTTGGTACACAGCGGTGGTGGTGGTGGTAGTGGTGGTAATTATTGTTTTAAGAGAAAGTACAACCGGCAAAACACCATGTGTTAACACCAATGAAAAAGAATTGAAGAATGGAGGTATGGTCAAAAGAAATGATCGAGTCACGAAGGACGTGAAAATGAAAGGTTCCGTAGGCCTTCACAGACCTAATATCTTTGAGGTTGGCAAGGAACAAACGTTGAGCAGAAGAGGTCGAATAGGAAAGATGAAGGCTAGAAGGCTTACACAAGTAAAATGGAAGCCATGCCAGACCTAAGCTAAAATACCCATCATTCCTAACCTACGACCCCAAGATGAAAACCCATGGGTTTCTTTTTAGTCGCCTTTTACCACATGCAGGGGAAATTGTGGATATATTCTAGTGTCCCATCATTCGATCGTTCGATCGATCAATCAATCAATCAATCAATCAATCAATCAATCAATCAATCAATCAATCAATCAATCAATCAATCAATCAATCAATCAATCAATCAATCAATCAATCAATCAATCAAATAAATAAATAAATAAATAAATAAATAAATAAATAAATCACTACTGATCTGCATTTAGGGGAGTCACCCGAGTGGCAGATTCCCTATCTGTTGTTTCCTAGCCTTGTCCTAAATGACTACACTCATAGGGTGCACAGTAGAGTAGAATTTAATATTCCCATGTCCTAGTTCACCTGAAACTGAGGAGTGATTTCATATATTGCGCTTGATATTAATTTGATGCATGAATGCTTTTCTTATTACATTTAAATTTGTCTAATACTACCTTAAAAATTACACCTTCACCTAATCTCTAAACGCAGTTTAAAAATATATTAACTTTTGTCCTGGACACTAAACAGCGTTCTGTTGTCTAGGACAACATGTATCTTACCCTCATTAATTAGTGCGAGCATTTGTTTTGTTATGAGTCAGTACAGATTTCTCCTCAGCTTACAATAGACAATGTGCATTAACTGAAGGGTGCACGATAGTGTACAGCATATAAGCACACTTTGTTTCTGCAATTCGGCTCTTGAATTCTGTTACGAACCTGCCATCCTCATCGCCTAAAAGGATGAATGTTTTAACTTGTTCGATTGTGGTTTCACCGCAGAACGTTTGGAGACAGCGAAATGACCACGCATTCGGTCTTACGGAAGTTAAACTTCAGCCCATTCTGTTACACTCTGGATGCGGTTATGGAAATCATGGACTGTAAGGAATATTTACTTCCTATTCATACAGCCTTTTTAACTTAGCGTAATTATTTAATTTGTGTCTTCTGTAAAAAGAATTGTAATGTTAAAGTCAAAATCACAATTAGTTACGGAATGAAATACTCTCTTCAGTTTTTTGACATGCAAGACCGATGAGAGACGAACGTCAGAGAATACGTTATCTACACTGAACACTTTTCATGACACACGGAATATGTGTAAGTTCACGAAATACTCCCTCCTCGTGATTTGAGCGTGTGAATACTTTGTCTATGTAAAGCGACGTGTGATGTTTGGCCCTTTTCCCATTGGTCAGCGTAGTAGCCTGCCGTTCATAGAGTCCCGGATTTGATTCATTGCCAAGTAGGGTGTTTTACAGTTATTGCTTAGGATGAATACCTCTAGTTCGAGACTTGGGTGTTAGTGTTCTTCACATGGACATCTTACTCGGAGGCTCTGGGTTCGTTTCCTGGCCCGGTCAGAGATTTTTCCCTGCATCAGAGGGATGGTTCGGGGTCCTCTCAAGGATTCGTCGTGCTGACATGCGTCATCTCGTAAACTGCAGGCGTTTGGGCTGAGCAGCGTTCGTTTGGTACGACAAGGCTCATAGGGGCATTTGCCTCATGAATTTTGTTTTTAATATATTTTTCTCTTCACCTACAGGCCAACGGCCGTAGCCGTGTTAAAAGACCGGACCCCGTGAGATCTCCGGAGTTAAGCAACTTTGGGAGTGGTGAAGATTTGGATGGGTTGCCACGCATTGATGTTGGGGGGTAAGGGAATGGAGGAGCGGAAAGGAACTGGCCAACCTACCGTACGTAAACTCCGGCTCAGGCACACCTCTGCGGAGTTTCGAACCTGCCTTCGGACAGAATACACCCTTACCTTAACTTACTTTCACCTATACACACCAAACCATCCATCACCACACAAGCACGCGACAGTACCTACATCCCTCCACGCATAATTGGTGTCAGGAAGGGAACCATGTCATAAAACTAGACCAAACCCGCAAAATGTGCCGACTTCATGAAATAGGAAAAGGTCCAAGAAGAAGAAAAAGAAAGTGGGGTGATAACCCACCAGGATAGCCGTAGTCCCTATCCCGGGTAATTTGGAATTTCAGAAATTAAAAGAACGCCCCTTTGATTCCGTAATTCTGAAGCTTCCGTGCCTATGATTATTGATCACGATATTATTACATTCACATAAAAAAGCATACTTGCTTTGATATCTTACAATCTACGTTGCATATTTTCCGCACATTGCACCTAAAATGTTTAAGTATTGATCCGTGAACAAGAGCCCTTCTAGTCTGGAAGTTAAAGCACCCTACTTCTTGACCTCAAGTGCAAGAGATGAGAGGTATTCTATCGGTGAGGGAATATTTCGACAGTATTCATTCGGAGAAGCCACCTGGAAAAAGGGGGAGGGTTCTCCAATCTCTGCAAGAACTGTAGATCTACAGCTAAACAAGTAGCTTGCACATTAAGTCACCGCAGTTAACACTCAATAAATATTAATTTATTAATTGATGACGGCTGCGATCCTTTTCTTTTCAGCAAAGCAATGTCATTATGAAAATAAATCATAATAATAATACAAATTTAAACACGTATGTTCGACCTTTCATCAAATGATAATTTATTTTCAATATATTATTGTGGATTTGCTCTGCTGCTGATCGGCATTTCCTTGGTATTCTGGAAGCGAGGAAATGTGTGCTCGCAAAGTTAGAGCAAAAAAAAAAACAGAGGAAGATTCTCCACAACATAGTTGGTCACACTATAAACACGGGATCTACGTAAGAAAATCCAGACAAGACATCTACTCTAAGGTAGAGAAGATCACGGACACGATGCGCAGGCGCAGAGCTCGCTTATACGGTCACGCACGACGGACAGACGGACGACTTTCGATGGACAAAACTCATTTTTAACAATTTTGGCTCACAGCCAAAGCCAGTAATTTCCTGCTACACTCATGCTCATAAAAACCAAAACACCTTGAAAGACTAGAGATAGGAAGTTCATACTGACAGGACATGTGAATTACTATGTTCTGAAGGAAACGATTAGTATTTGAACCATGTCGATCCTCAGGTTCAAGGTTCACATCGATATCTTGGTGCACCACCACCCACTCGTAGTCGCTATAAACCGAATGCAATGGACCAGTGTGCCATGAACAGACGTGCAGGATGCATCGCAGACGTATGCAAGAACCGTACCGTCAAATGAGTGAGTTTCAAAGAGGACACATTAATGGCATGAGAGGACGTGATGCATCCATGCAGGGAATTGCTGCTCGTGTGGCGTGAAGTTTGTCGGAAGTGCAACGGGTGTGTACAGACTGGTTCACAGAAGGCCGTAGAATACGATGGTATGGGCCTGGTCGCACCACCCAGAACACCCTCCGGAAAGATTGATACCTCATCCGAATGGCATTGCAGGACAGATCTGCGTCCTATTCGACTCTAGTGCAAGGGTGGAACAGGGGAACTGTGTAACACATCGTACACTATCAGGAGTGAGAGTCCGTCGCCGTTTATTACGGTCTGGGTTACCAGCGCGTCGTCCACTTCTCCGCCTACCTTTGACTAATGTGCATTAACATGCTAGACTGCAATGGTGTATGGAACGACGTCACTGGGGACAGGAATGGCAGCAGATAGTTTTTGTGAGGGAATCCACGTTCTGACCAAAAAATATGGCTTCCGATTGAGATAGGTAAATAAAATTCAAGAAACTCAATCATCAGAAATTACCAGTGTTTCGCCCCAGCGCAGCATGGGCTCATCAGTTGAATACCGCACCTTCCCAAGACACTGGCCGGCTAGCACGCTGGTGCCGAAACCTTTTTTTTTTTTTTTTTTTTTTTTTTTTTACGATTGAGTTTCCTGAATTTTATTTAGAATCCAGGTTCTGTTTGTTTGAAAATGGTAGCCGCATATTGGTTCGCCGCAGACAGGGGGAGAGATATCACATTGACTGCATTCGCAGGAGACATAGAGCGCCAGCTCAAGGCCTTAAGGTGTAGGGTGCTATTAGGTACAACCACAAATGCGTGCGTGTCCAGGTCACTGTGACCAGTTCGACCTACGCGAATGATATCCTATGACCTGTAGTCATACCCTTTCTGCACGACACCCCAGACGCCATATTTCAGCAGGACAATGCGCGACCACATGTTGCTGCACGAACACTTGCCTTCTTGTTGTCACAGGATGTCAGACTGTTGCCGTGGCGCACCGGATCACCGGACTTGTCGCCATTCGGAAATGTGTGGGATGTGCAGAAACGACGCTGTGACCCAATGCCAAACATCAAAGATGAACTGCAAAGCCAGGTGAATGCAGCATGGATGGCTATACCACAGGACGCCATTTGCGCTTTATATGCATCGATGCCAACACACGTGGAACAAGCTATCAGTGCCCATCGAGAACCCAGTACCTACTAGGGAACAGGACACATGCTGAACCTACGGGACTGAAATGCTAATCGTTTCTGCTTAACATACTAATGAACCGGTCCTGTGAACACGAACATCCTATCCCTAGTCTTTCAAGGTGTCCTGTTTTTATGAGCATATGTGTACATTAACATCAAGAAATATCTCGACGAAATGGGCGTAGGACGAGAAGGCGCGCACAAGAAACTCTCTCCAGAACTAACATCGTGACATTTGGGATTTTTGAAGATGAGAAATTGCCAACTGTTTAAAAAAGTTCGGAAGACAAGCAGTTTGCCTTAAGCCAAGGAATAAGTCTTAATGCCGTGCTGTGCTGAAAGTATGCAATGTACTATCTTGGAGTTTGGAAAGAGATGTAGCGAGCCTTCTTCCTATTCTTACTCATCCTATTCATCTACAGCTTTTCCCACACTCCGAGGTCGTGTAAAAGACCTTAGTCGCATATGTGGATTTGGCCTTGTTATTTGGCAGAATGTCCTTCCTGACGCCAACCCTATGTTAAGGGATGTAATCACTATTGTATGTTTCTGTGATGGTTGGTACTGTGTTGTTGCCTGAATATGAAGGGTAGTGTGTTGGTAGAAACAGAAGCAGCAAATTCCCGAGCCAGAAGTATCAATCGACCGCGATTAAAATCCAGAACCACCGGGCGAGTTGGCCGTGCGGTTAGATGCGCGCGGCTGTGAACTTGCACCCGGGAGATAGTGGGTTCGAATCCCACTGTCGGCAGCCCTGAAGATGGTTTTCCGTAGTTTCCCATTTTCACACCAGGCAAAGGCTGGGGCTGTACCTTAATTAACGCCACGGTCGCTTCCTTCCAACTCCTAGGCCTCTCCTATCCCATAGTCGCCATAAGACCTATCTGTGTCAGTGCGATATAAAGCCACTACCAAAAAAAGAAATCCAGAACCAGGGACTTAGTGAACCGGAGGCCTCGACGCTGACCATTCGGCCAGACCGCACTTAGCCCATCTGAACAGCAGAGTACAGTAATCTGATTAGCCAACTTCAGCAACTTTAAAATAACAACTCTGTGCGATTTCGAATTATTTATTATCATTACCAATCTTCTGATGTGTTTATACCCGGTTTACGTTGTTTTCGACCATTCTGTATCCAAAAGTATCTAAAGATGTTTTAAAATGCAAAAAAAAAATAAAAATAAAAAAAAAATCTGCAGCTCCCGTATTGAGTTTCAATTATTTTCTAACAGATTTAGTCATTGCTTGTAGAAATACTCTCTTGTTTGTTAAACGATATGGTTTCCTTAGAGACGCTAAGAGAATTATTCGGCGCTTGAGCCGATGTGCAAACGGGCTTCTCAGAGTCGGAGTTTTATGTTACACACCGTGTACAGTGCTAGGCTGTGTGTTCAAGTTCTACCCACGCTATTGATCCTACATCGTTTGCTGGAGACAAACAATTCCAGTCATCAACACTTACTGTACGCCGCACATTGTATTGTTCTATGAGTAGAGGAGAGAGCACGGCAACCACACGCACAGCAAACAAAGGATTCTTCTCCTCAAGTCCACAGCACTAAAGCTTGTTGACTTACAAAATACTCAATACAATAAACTCAATGCAAACAGTAAACACAAGAGCTTGAGTAAAGTGTTAACGTTGGAATACAGCGCGCATATGTTTCCTAGGAACTGGTTATACACTCGTGGGAAGAAATAGCTAATGTTCTTAAGCCCTCGTAAAGTCAAGAGACGACTTTGTGGCAAACCATAATAGCAGGTATTAACAGTAACAAAGTACTTCACTGAAAGTGTCTCACTATAAGCCCATTCATGCTAAGCGGTGTGTGAAAGTGAAATCATTATTTGGGACCATTATGGAAATGGTACACACTACATCAAGGGATTTAGCCGGTGAACGTTGATTTTGCAATATTTGTGTAAGGGTAGAAAGAAAAAACATTGGCATGAGTAAATAATAACATCATTTTATACTTTGCACCAATTTATGTATTCGAAATTTTCCGGACGTATTTAGTGCAGATGGTGGTAAAACAGATCTGTGCTCCAGCCGGGTACAGTAGCTCATGTGATAGATAAATATCAAAATTCTTAAAATTATTTAAGAAAAATCTAAATATGCAACTGATAATGAATATGGCACCTGAGCGACTGCCCTAAATGCAGATCAGCGCACAGGCCGTCTGAACCTAACTTGGCAGGCTCGAACCTGGCTTAGTCCTGTGGTATTCGAAGGTGCGTAAATACGTCAACCTCGAGTTTGTAGATATATTGGCACGTAAAAGAACTCTTTCGGGACGAAATTCCGGTATTTAGTAGAACTTAAATCAACGAATTTATTATAATTGCACCACAACCACGCTAAACCCATGGATTTCTATGAAATGTTGTTTCAAAATTCAATTTGTAGAAAAAAACATGGAGAACTAATCTAATCTAAGTTATAAGGAATGTGAAATGAAATCTATAAATATATTCCTCAATATTCGATTTGCGATAATAGATCTTGGAAAACAAAGAAAGACTAAACATCTCAAGTAGAGAAAATATTGTTCTAGACAATTGTTTTAAAGGGTGAAGATTTTGGTTTCCAAAGACATACAAGCGTTAGCCAGAAGTAGAAGACAACCTCTCTTCATTCAACAGCTGTCGTCCCGACCAACAAAATAAAACGGATGTTTTATTCAAAGTTGTTGGTTTACAGTACATTTTTAAATCCAAAGAAATCCCTGGAATCATGAGGAGGGGGAAATTAAGAACACCATTTCCAGCAGGTTTGGTGTACAGCATTTAATTTACGTCTATGTTCACTCAGTTCTTCCACCCACGTACTCTGGCAGCTGTCCTCAAACACACATGCCATAGACATGACTGCTCCTTATAAAACAAAGATTTACTGCCAGATCTCAGGTATCTTTTTGAAACTCCTCTTAATTTGTCGTTTTTCTTTCGTTTTGTCATTTTCGGACACTCGATAGAGACAGATTAACGTGATAAAAGTGTGCCAAAGGAAAATGGAGAGAGGAAATTTGGGAATTTACCTCACTGACAAAGTGCAGAAAGAAGAACTCTGAAGAAGTGGTGGTATGGAGTATGCATACATCAAAGCGAAGTCACTTAAATGGACTTGGTATGGATACGTGGCCAGAATGTATCAAGATAGGTGGGCTTACACCGCAACAATATAGGATCCCAGGATAGGAAAAAGAAACAGAGGCCGTCCGCTAGAGAGGCGGCCTCAAGAATTCACCGAAGTGACTGCTGTCCAGTGGTCAAGGATAGTAAGAAACAGAGTGAAATGAAATGACGTATGGGTTTAGTGCCGGGAGCATCCGAGGAAATGTTCGGCTCGCCAGCTGCAGGCCTTTTGTTTTGATACCCGTAGGCGACCTGCGCGTTGTGATGTGGATGAAATTACGAAGACGACACATGCACCCAACCTCCGTGCCATCGAAATTAACCAATGATGGTTATTACCGACCCCGTCGGAAATCGAACCCGGGACCGCTGTGACCAAGGACAAGCAAGTTAACCATTTAGCCATGGAGCCAGACAGATAGGGAGTGACGTGAAAAGAATCATTATTAGTTTTAAAGTAGTTAAATAGGGACGAGTGGTAATTTGGGAATGTAAAATAAGTACTCAGCACTTTCTTAGGTTTGAGATTATTGGAATAATGACGAATGGTAATGAGTGATTAATATGTGTTAATTGCTTGGAACCTACCATAATAGGAGAAACAAACTCACAGGGACTACCTCATCCAGTGAGTTGACGTGAACTACCTCTACGGGAAGGTAGGAGGCTCTTTACCTAAGAGAATGTAACTGGCTTTGTAAATTGTTGATTTTACATACGCGGTTGGTATTTATTGTGTGTAAGACGAGTACAAGCACCCAGCCACCAAGCTGGAGAAATCAACCAGATGTGGTTAAAAAAAAACCATAAACCGATTGAAATTCGAACCCAGAGCTCTCCGAATCTAAGTAGTCGGACGAATGAAAGTACCAAATCACAGAACACTATCTTGAGTGCTATGGAGGGTGCGTTTTGAATTCATCCTCTCTCGAATGCGTGTCCTCTGATAAACAATACTCTTACGAATAAAACTCCGTCTGTTTCTTTACTCTCATTTATTTCAGGATGACCCCAATAAATGTACAATACATATATGCATAAGTCTCTTCAGCTATGAATGGTACACTTACTAATTACTGCCTATTTACAAGTCTCTCTTCCTTACGCCACAGTAGGCAGTCCGGCCCGTTGCTGTACCTGAGGACGGCTAAACTTTGCCTTCACTTCTAAAAATCTAGTCATCGCTGGATTTGAACACGGTGCTATTAGATACACAACACACGATTACTATTCCTTGGTTTGACTCCAGAGAACAGTCCAGTAATTCACACTGTCACATGCTGATAAAAACTGAACAGCTCAACAGTATTCAACAGGAGGAAGATACAACAGGGCCATTTACACTCACACTCACGATAGCGGCTTCCCACACTGTCTCAGTCCACAAAAGTACACGCACAGTACTCTATCAGGTAATACACAGTCGTCCGTTCCGCACGTCGTCTGCAGTCCAGCTATTCGCTTGACACTCCGACGCACAATCCAATAGCTCCTCGATGGGACACAAGCGACAGCCAACACTTCCGTCGCCGTCAGCCACCGAACCCAAACACACTGAGTCTCACGCTGACTCCACACTGACTAACTGTCCGCGGCTAGTCTCCTTTTTTATAGCTCGGGTGATGTGAACCAGAATATTCGCGAGGTGGCTAGAGGAAGAACATTTCCCTTGAATCTCCAAGAAACTCACAGGTAAGCCAGTCTACGAGAACAATGTACGAAAATGCCAGCCATGCCCTCCAGGCCGGCTGGGAGATACCCGTTCGGCTGATTCACTAGTCCATTTGAGGAGCACTGAAAGGGGCTACCATGGGCCTGGCACGTAAATACATACCCCTTTACCAACTCGCACGGTCACACTGTATAAAAGTCCGACTCGTTGGCTGAATGGTCAACCTACTGTTCTTCGTTTCACAGGCTCCCGGGTTCGATTTCGGGCCTGGTCGGGGATTTTAAGCTTCATTGGTTAATTCCATCGGCTCGTGGGCTGGGTGTTCGTGCTGTCTCCAACATCCCTGCAACTCACACACCACATATAACACTATCCTCCACTACAATAACACGCAGTTACCTATACATGGCAGTTGCCGCCCACCATCATCGGAGGGTCTGCCTTACAAGAGCTGCACTCGGCTAGAAATAGCCACACGAATATTATACTGTACAAAAACCACTTAGACGTGAAAATACTAGCTAATACGGGAGCGACCACATCGAATCAGTAGTGGGGCGTCTACTTTATTATTACAAGTTCGCGGGTGCGATCCTGGCTGTCACTCCGCGTCACTGTTTTCAGCATGTTAACGATTTTTGATGGAGCACTCAATGTTGCCAGAAACTAAATTAACTCATCATAGGAACTCTCCAGTAGAAATCCGCTGTTTTTATTTTTCGTGAATGGATCCTTAGGACAAAGTGAAATCGATATTTCGTGTCTTTCCTGTTAGGCCAATACTCCTTCATATACAGCAAGTGGATGCGCTTTCGTTGCTCCAGCTATTTGTTCCGTGTCATCTGTTTCTCTTCTTCCTCCTCCAAAGCCCGTTTTTGTGTAAATTTCCTAATTGCAACTCACCCTGTAGATTTGGCGATCCTAATTCTTGAAAGTCTCTCTTTATTTTTGGTATAGTGATTTTGTTTTAAGGAATGTGTGGATTATGTTCATCAGTCATTTCGGGTTCATTTTATCTAGGTGTCCCGAGAATTGGATAATTTGCATGCGCATTGTGTCCGTGATTTTGGAGGTATCCTTGTAGACATCTGCATTGACGTACTGCATCTTTGGTTCATGGTCCTACAATTTTTCTCATTATTTTGAGTTCTAGAAGTTCTAATTGTCATTTAACTTTTGTGTTAGAGAGTGATTGTCCCTTAAAGAATATCTAGTATATAATAATACTACTGAATGAAAACCTACAACCTGTTTTCCAGTCATTGACCGGGTCAGGGATATAATGAATGAAGCAGATATAGGCTGTTAGTACGATGGGGTCGCCACTCCCAAAGTGATTTATTAATGAATGATAGATGCAATGAAATGAGAATGGAGAGTGTTGCTGGAATGAAATGTGACAGTGAAAACCGGAGTATCCGAAGAAAAACCTGTCCCGCCTCCGCTTTGTCCAGCACAAATCTCACATGGAGTGACCGCGATTTGAACCATGGAATCCAGCGGTGAGAGGCCGACGCGCTGCCGTCTGAGCCACGGAGGCTCTAATAATACTACTAATAATAATAATAAATTTATAGAGAATAATCATGATTGTACAGATTCATACGTGTCTGTGCTGTGTTGAATGACACACCTTCATTGCTTTTACTCTTCATCCTTTAATAGCCACTTACCTTCCTTCCTGTAAACTACGGCACGTCCTCTCTTGACAGTGAATTTAGCTATCGACCTAAGGGCGACAGGAAAGAGAACAAAACCTTGTATATAACCAATATGTCACCCTGGTGATCTGTATATGTCACCCACCTCCGAAGAGGTGGGTGGTATGTGGGGTGGCGACACCAGTGAGCTCCTGGCGCTTCTCTGTCAGCCTGTAGTGTGTTGTGACTGTATCTGTGTTTTTACCAGTTAGGTATTCATACATCAGTTAAGTTTTGGTCACCCATCCAATGGGTGACGACGCCCGATATTGCTTATCTGTGTACTTGAGTATTCAGTATAAGTGTGCGAATTGAGTGTATTTGTAGTGCATGCTAGTTTTGTGGGTGTGTCCAGAGCGTTTGAGAGTTCGCCTCGTGACGACTGGCACAGCAATAACGTGTGTGTTGGATGTGGTAGTCCTGGATGGACTGACCACGCCCCAATATGTCACTGATTTCAATTACCATGTTATGAACTGAATTCCGTATATCATTTGCAACTTTAAGCATTCAAGTCTTATTTTTCGTTACCATGATCGACTCCGATGGAATCAGCATTTATTTACTCCCGTGGAGAGAAATACATGTCTCCCCGTCGCATGATGATTGATTTTGTACGAATGAAATTGCACAGCCTATTTCCAGTCATTCTGCCGGGTCAGGAATGCAATGAAAGAAGCCCCCATCTAGCAGCGAGGATAGGAATTGTGCCGGTTGCCGAAGCCTGTCGCACTCCTCTGGGGCAATGATTAATGACTGACAGATGAAATGAAATGAAATGAATTGAAATTATATTGGAGAGTGTTGCTGGAATGATACATGACAGGGATAACTGGAGTACGTGGAGAAAAACTTGTCCCGCCTTCGCTTTGTCCAGTACAAATCTCACATGGAGTGACCGGAATTTGAACCATGGAAGTTAGCGGTGAGAGAACGGCACGCTGCTGTCTGAGCCACGGAGGATACTGTATTTATAATTTAAGATATATTTTCTCGTTTTAATGCTATATACGACGTAAATTTGTACGCGTTCTTCGCACGGGAATTTACTGTCCTGACGTGAAGGTACGTCTCAACTCTTTTTCGGGAGTTCTTATATAGACTGACCTTACAGTCTCCGTCTTCAAAAAATATATTTTTCCGAGCTCGATAGCTGCAGTCACTTATGTGCGGCCAGTATCCAGTATTCGGGAGATAGTAGGTTCGAACCCCACTGTCGGCAGCCCCGAAAATGGTTTTCCGTGGTTTCCCATTTTCACACCAGGCAAATGCTGGGCTGTACCTTAATTAAGGCCACGGCCGCTTCCTTCCCACTCCTAGCCCTTCCCTTTCCCATCATCGCCATAAGACCTGTCTGTGTCGGTGCGATGTAAAGCAACTAGCAAAAAATATATATATATATCTTTCCAGAACTGATGAGACAGTTGACGAAATAAATACCAGTTGTTCATCTCGCATGACGTCTAGTCTTCAGCTACTTCACATGCGTGGAGCCAGTCGTATGGAATGTAAAATTATAGGGTCTCACAGACTGAAGGAAGTGACATGTATCATATTTGGTAGAGAAATTTGAGATTCTGAAGAATCAGTCATTGGATCCAGTTAATTTTGCCAAAGAAATAGAAAATTCCTTCTGATTCGTGCTTTCATTAGAGATCTAATTTGAGGTGCTGAATGTCATGCACTTGGTTGCATTTCACATCATGGGGCAGTAAGATATCTGCCTTCTGTTGAGGTTGAGCTTAGTTTTCTAACAATTAAAACTCTTGCTTTATTTCCTTTTAAGAGTTAGTGATCTTCAACAGTGATCTCTGATCTGTGTTACTGAGCTGGCCGTCTTTCCTATTTTTGCTGCAAAATATGTTCTTCGTATGCCGAAGTGTACTTAATTCGACGTTCTGCTACCGCCAGAAGTATTCCTCAGTGGTGTTGTTTTCTCGTCTGAATGAAATTATCTTTCTCCCAGTTTTATTGAATCCATCCAACAACATTACACACTGAATATCGAGCAGCGTTCTTTTTAAGTCGGTTGCAACAGAGCCTGGCCTCGAGTTCTGAAGCAGTCTCGCTGACCCAAGGTGAGTTTGATCCCGCTTCAGTTCGATGGTATTTGAAGAGGTGCTGCTCGTGGAAAGCTGCAAAGGTCGTGTTGGTAGGTCTGTCTGAACGTAAATGAACCCTTGCGGCACAAAGTATCCGGTTCCTCGGCGTCTTCGGAAACCTTTGCACGTAAATCAACATTATTAAAAGCATCCTTACACGCCCTAGATTTACATTGACGTCCACTTTGAGAGCTGAACCTGACCTGCTACCAGCATCGCTTTCTGAATGCCTTCCTAAATCTGACCACATTCAAGCCGGCCTTACGTTCAGAAGCATTGTCTGACGCACTAGATGTGAACTGATGTTTATCGGCTTTGTACGAGGATTATCCAAAGGCAGCCCAATTTTTAGCGCCCATTGAAGTGTCACAACCAAATTACACTATAAAGGTTTTAGTTAACAATACGTTATGAAACTGAATCAACGAAATCATAGACTGTGAAGGAAAAAATGCGTGAAAGGTAGATTTGAATTTTCGGAATTAGAGACAAATGAAGGCAAAAGGTAGGAAAATAATATCTTCTCACAATATGCTTGGCATCCGTGGCAGCCTGCATTTCATGTAGGCAGAATTCAAAATAAAAAATACACTACAAATATTTAATTCTACTTGTTAAATTTAGAAGGTAATAAAGCAATTATCTTATGTATAAATTGTACATTATTGTTTCTAAACGTTGGACAAACATACAAACACACTGTCTATTCCTATGACATTATTAGATAAAATCTGAAAGTTACTTTAAGATGTGAACAAAACAATGTACTTTCACTATTAAGAATATTATATTACTAATTGTTGCTCCTTTATTAATCATTTGGAGCTCATGACTATTCAATCCTCTGAGATCTCTGTCCACAGCTTTTCGAAACATTTGCCTTTCTACATATGAGATATCTGAGGAACTATTGACTTCACAAAGCTGTTGACTTTTGACCTTTGTTGTGATGTTACGTTTTTTTTTTTTACAATGATTGTCCCTACAACTTTAATCTTGATATGCATGCACATTTTCAGCGTAATTATACTGCAGTTTGTTTTATGTATACAGTTGTTCCTCCCCTCAGTACAGCTCTGGGTATATAAGGGTATATTCTGTTAACGTAGCGTTGTTCCATATATCCATGAGAAAGCAAATTGATAAACCACGATGCGAATACATTTATCTGAATGTTGAGTCATTTTTATCGTTCACTTCTGCGTTTACATTGAGAATTATGTGTCTCCAGGTAACGTGCAGGTTACTTGATTTATGTGTCTCTTTCCTCCAGGAAATGCACTTTACCGATACATTGATATCCCTCTCGGAGCTCTGTTCTTTATCTGTTCAAAGTGTTTCCTCCTTGATAGCAGGAGATTTGCTTCTTTATTCCTTTTTTTTCTTCAACCGCTTTTCTCACACCATGGTGGAGTTGCGGGTGTAATCTGTGTCGCACATGTGACCTTGGCCCTGTTTTACGGCCAGATGCCTTTCCCGACGGCAATGCTATGTACAGAGGTGTAGTGCGGTGTGTTTTGTGTGTATGAATACGAGTGTGTTGAGGAAAACCCAAACACCCAATCTTCTAATCAGAGGAATCAACCAGACGAGATTTTAAATCCCCCGCCCTGCCGCAAATTGCATCCGAGACTCTGCGAACCAACAGCCGTTCAGCCAAGACGTCAGACACTTTGATTCCTATCTATTAGTAAATAATTAATTACATTACCTATTAGCCCTGTACAGTTAGGATTCGATAACAAATGTGACAATTTATTTTCTGGTTTCATTTTATCCTTAAATTATTTTTCCTTTAATAAATAATTGTAAACGAAATTTACTATTGGTCTGATGCCTTCTTCATGTCGTCCCTTCGAAACAGTAATCATGATGAATATGCTGATGAGATAGTAGATGTTTAATGTCCCCCTAACGCAGGTAGATTTTAGTCAACAATGGGACAGGAAAGCGTTAGAACCTTTCTTTTCTTTTCTTTTTTTCTTTTTTGCTGTTTGCTTTACGTTGCATCGACACAGAAAGGTCTTATGGCGACGATGGGACAGGAAAGGCCTAGGAAGTGGAAGGAAGCGGCCGTGGCCTTAATTAAGGTACATTCCCGGCATTTGCCTGGTGTGAAAATGGAAACCACGAAAAACCATCTTCAGGGCTGCCGACAGTGGGGCTCGAACCCACTATCTCCCGATTACTGGATACTGGCCGCATTAAACCGACTGCAGCTATCGAGCTCGGTGTTAAGACGTTTGGTAGTCGTGGTCTGAAGACACAGTCCTGGTTGTTGCCTGGTGTGAAAATGTGAAACCATGCAAAACTCTCTTCAGCGTTATCTGCAGTGGGGTCCAAACTTGTCCAAACTCGTGTCCTCATCCTGAGTTGATGCGGCTCTTTTCAGGCGCAATGATGTGAGCTGCATGTATCATTCTGACCACATACTAGCCCTACTGCCATTCATAAATTTTTGGCAGTACCGGGAATCGAACCCGGGCTCCCAAAGACAGCAGATAGAAGTACTACCCGTTATGCTACGGAAGCGGAGAGTCCCATACACAAAATTAAATGTCAAGAAAGGGAATTCGGAAAACATCATATTTGATTCGTTACAACAAAAAACACACAGAAACTAACAGAATTAGGTTACATGAAAACAAGAAAATAGAAACTGTATGAAAACCAGCAACATGTGCAACTTAAAGGCTAGTTACAGCTAGATTAATATAATTACTAGGTTCCACATACTTGCCTTACATCAGCGAATACCTATATTTTTCAAAGGGTTAGAGCTTTGGCCCTTTCCTCTTCTAAGAATTTCACAACTAATGGCACCGCTACCTCCTTTACAATCACTGAATCTGTTCTGATGCATATTCTTCCTCTTCTTCGAACTGATTTTTTCCTTTCCAATAGCTCTTCATCTTTGCCGTTTCCTCTTGTCTTCCATCGATATATTATTTCCTTTCCCTTTTTCCTTTTTCTGGCAACGCTTAAAGTTCCGTCCAAACTTGTCTGAACTTTACTTGGATACTGGCCGCATTAAACCTACTGCAGCTATCGAGCTCGGTGTTAAGACTTTTAGTAGTCGTGGTCTAAAGACACAGTCCTGGTTGTTGCCTGGTGTGAAAATGTGAAACCATGCAAAGTAAAGTTTGTATGTTTTGCGTCGTATGATATTACCTCGATCACCTCTAAGTCCTTCACTTTCCCTTGGCTTATCCATCCTCATTATGCGACCAGAGAACAGCATTTTCTTCCTTTTCATCTTGTCTCACGTCCTTTCCATTTCTCTTCGTTGTGGAGATCTTTATTCCTCCTATTTCTGAACTCTCCTTCCTTTGTTTTTAATGCACTAGATTTTCTGATAATATTGTTTCCTTTTTTTCTGACCCTACTCCGTTTCTTAATATTTCCTTGGAGAACGTACATTCTACGCCGTAGATACCTTCTGGATAGATGACTGTGATACAATGTTTGATTTTGGTTTTGTGTGGGAAATGTTTCTTATTGTAGATATCATTAGTTAGTTAATCCGCTAGTCCTTGCATTTAATTGTTATCATTAATTCTACAATGTTATTTGAGGTATCACTGAAAAGGAATATTTTCGTGAAAATTACCTGCTACAGACTAAGATTGAATGCCTAATTATTCGTCAGTTCTATAAGCATAAGTGTGAAGTACTTGTTCAAGCTGATATCTTTTTTCTCTCATTAATTATTTATTTATTTATTTATTTATTTATTTATTTATTTATTTATTTATTTATTTATTTATTTATTTATTTATTTATTTATTTATTTATTTATTTATTTATTTATTTGCCGTGGATCGGGCTATGAAGCCTGCTGATATGCCAAACCATTTTTTATTGGCTACATTGTACAATCTAAAGATTTTAAAGTTTCCAAATTGTGTATTTCTAGGGAGTCATTCACTTTCACACTCTTTGTGGCCCTTGTCTGTCTTAGGCCACTGCCTTTATTTTTCGAACTGTCAGACTCCTTCCATGTTTTCTCCAAGAACAGTGTTATATAGAGGGTGGTTGCCTAGTTATTCTTGCTCTTAAAACAATAATCACGAGCACCACTCTTATCATAGTCGGTACGGTAAAACTGAACATGACATAAATGATAGAAAATTGTATTTCTATAACTGTTGTTATGTAATAAATTTCTATAAGTCCAATAACATAGGTATTTATAAATAAAATTCTTGGCGCCTATCCCATAAACTACAATATCATCCAGTGTGAATAAAATAATTTTAATCCAGGTTGTAGTTCCTTACTGCTCGACTTGACGTACCTATTTTAATTCAAATCTGTTCTCCCATTTTCTCGTGGCTCGGCGTTGATATGGACTTCGCAACAAAACTCCAAATTCATAAATATCTCCGTGATCAATGCCGGTACGGTAAAAACGTATAAGACATAAATGATCGGAAACATAATTCTCTGCAACTTGCGTTACGTTTATCGATAGGACCACTAATAACATAAATATATGAGAATTAAATTTTAGGCTTTCCCCTAAACTAACCGTTATCTCAGGGTGAATAAAATTGTTTATAGACTGTAATTTATTGGCCCATTCTCCGACTTCACATACCGACTATCATTAAATTGTCTTCAGCCATTTTCTCGTGATACGCGTGCATACACACATGCACATACACACACAGAATGACAGAAATATGAATAGACATGACCTACCTTCTAAAATAGCCTTATTTTATATATCCCTTATAAAAATTCTCCTATCAAAAAGGTGCACATGAGGTGTTTTTAGAAAGTCATTTCCATTACGGCTGGCCGTGCGAATTGTGTGGGAGGGTAAAATCACTGTTTCGATCTTTGAAAATGTCAATGTGGTCATTATTACTAAAGAGCCATTTTACTCTTTTCGATAGAACAGATAATAAGAGAGGTTATCTTCAACTATTGGTTTCAAGTGTCTTCGGCCGTAGCGCAACTCCAAGTTTCGGATAAACAACAATACATGACCGAGAAGGGCAAATGGATTTATATTTGAAATCTTTTATGCATATATCCAGTAGCATTCCAGGTGAAAGAACTCAAGCAGACGCCAAAGCTAAAAGTAAACAGATGGTCATTATTACACTGTCTTGTAACGGATAACTGTACGAACATTTCGCCAAAATATTCAACGTACAGACACAAGGTCGTTACGATTTTAGTTTTGTGCGAAAGTTTTTTGTCAAATTCTTCGAGAGATGCAAGGAGCACAACACTAAGAGTTAGCACTAAAATTATTTTATTTTCTCAATGTGACAATCGTGAAGTTTTGACTGTACAGCATCGATACATTATATCCTAATTGCACAATCATTATTATTTCAAAGATACTTTCTTCTTCTTTTTCTCCCATTCCTTTCCCAGCTACTTGGGATCGGCAATATGTGATTTATACCGAGTTTTACGGCCGAATGCCTTTCCTGACCCCTACCACATGAGTAGAGGATGAATTAACTACTGGGTATTTCTGTGGTGGATTGTATTATGTTGTATGAAAATGAGATGTGCATGTGATGAACACGGAGCTGGAGGACTTAACCAGACAAGGTTTTAACCCCCACTCCGGGTGGTTATCGAACCGTGGACCCACTGCGCTGACCATTCAGCCAAGGAACTGGGCAAACTTCTGAATTTATAATCTGTGCTGAATTTTGTTTCCAAGTGAGGAGAATGCTATCTCATTATGATGTGATGTGAAATAATAATAATAATAATAATAATAATAATAATAATAATAATAATAATAATAATAATAATAATAATAATAATAATAATAACTAGTGGACCCGTGCTCGTCCGCTGCATGCCTTATAACTAGATCAGATAATTCGTCTTATATGCCTGCCGTAGTCTTATTGTTTTATGAACGTTTGATGACGGTGCATAATAACTCATTCGTACTGTAGTTTATACCACTTATGTCCATACAGTTTTCACTGTGCTTTGACCATTCGGGGGTATCTGGATCTTAAAATTTTCAAACGATCTTGCCTGAAATAGTGAAACCTACGACTGGACGTGACTGAGTACTGGTTTGAGTAAGTAGACACCCACTTTTTCAAGAAAAGGCTTGTCCAGTAGATACCTGCTATTAGTTATGAGAATATTATTGTATATTCATTTCACTTGACCATTTGGTGGAACTATTTTGATATCATTTTATGTATTAAGTTTTTAATTTTAATTGTATTTATCTTATATCAACAATGAAACGTTCACTTTCCTCTGACTAGCACCAATCCACATAAAACAAATTATTCGTGCACTAATCTGTAAATCTGAAGGTGTAGTACACCAGGGCTTGGTAGAGTGTTGCACGGAAATTACTTTTGCCTGACTACCACATACTGGAACTTGAGGATAATAAGAAAAGTACGGTCCAAGCAACTACTGCTTATTAGTTAGTATTCATGAATCATCATAATCATCATCATCATCATCATCGTAATCATCATCATGTACTAACGGCACATCTGCTAGCCTCTTCATGTTGCTATATTAACCAATTTCCAGTTCACCGACGAACTTCCTGATATATGACTTCCTTGGGCGTCTCCTAGGTCTCTTTCCAAGTAATTTACCTTCGATGGTGGTTTGGAGAAGACCGAGCTCGATATCTGCAGCCACTTAAGTGCGGCTTGTATGCAGTATTCAGGAGATAGTAGGTTCGAACCCCACTGTCGGCAGCCCTGAATACGGTTTTCCGTGGTTTCCCATCTTCACACCACCCATAATTAATGTCACGACCGCTTCCTTACCACTCCCAGCCCTTTTCTGACCCATCGTCGCCATAAGATCTATCTGTGTCATTGTGACGTAAAAGTAAGTTTGTTTCGAGAAGAGAGTCATGTCTCAGTACGTGTCCAAGGAACTTTATTTTCCTCTTTGTCGTATTTACTAAACATCGACCCACTTTTACGTTATTTAAAACAAAGCCATTTGTTCTTTTATCCATCCAACTTGTTTTTCTAATTCTTCTTCAAAACAGCATTTCTGCAGCCTCAAGTTATGGTTCTTCCTGTTTCCCTAATGTGCAGGTTTCGCATCCATACAGTAGCACACTTCAAATGAAGGTATTGAGAAATTATTTTCTGATCTGTAAATTGAGATGGCTGTTAAGCAATACGTTTTCTAATTAAGGTTTGCTTTTTTTACCACTATTCTTTTCTTGATTTCGAAAGGGACCTGTTATCAGAGATAATTAAACCACCCAAATAGGATAATTCTGTGACTTGTTCTGTCCGTATGTTATACTATAATGAATAATAATTCAAGAATTTACCATGAATAGAATAGAATGAATAGAAATCTTTATACTTAGAAATAATTGAAATTAATACAGCTTGTGTCATATCATAAACAGAAACTAGGATTTCCAGGAAAGGGAATAAAGAGAGTACAAGGAGATTTGCGTAAATATGGCCTGAAAGGAAAAGAAATAAAGCGAGAAGGACTACAGAAAGTCCACACGAAAATTGAGCGGGGAAATATTTACGAAGCAAACAGTAATACTGAACTTTAAGAATGTCATCATATTTTACGGAGTGGTTTCTCAACAATGAACTCGTGCTTTCTCTTTTATAAGTGAATCCCTGTGAGGGTTTACTTAGGTTCATGGTTCCTTGCCTCGTCCCATTGCACCTTGTCCGACCATTGTGAGCAGAAAATACTATTTGGTTGGTCTCTGTGGGAGAGCTCCCCAGGGTCTGCCCGCTCCAAGAACAACCACTTAAAAGTCATAGAGCTTGAGTGAGTCGGGATTGAGTTCCAAAGCTCTTTCCTGTATTGCTGTGTAGAGCGTTACCAGTCAACACCCCGTTACCTTCGTCACCGTGAGTTTCCCATAATGGCAGAAATATAACGAAATACTGCACTTCAAGCACTTCCAGGTTGTGGCTCATGTCAGCCCAACAGTCTTCCGTCATTTTTCCTTTTAATGCTTACCCATTTTTATTTATTAATCTGAGTTGCTCACACGGTTGAGACGCTGGCAGGTTCGATCCTGGCTCAGTCCGATGGTATTTGAAGGTGCTCAAGTACTTCAGCCTTGTGTCAGTAGATTTATCGGCACGTAAAAGAACTCCTGCGGGACTAAAGTTCGGCACTTCGGCGGCTCCGAAAACCACAAAAGTACATTAACTAGTGGGACGTAAAGCCAATAACATTACAAATTATTATTTATTTCAGTCTTTCCATGTGTTATTGACGTTACTTTCAGTCTTTAATTCTTTCTTCCTGTTGTTTGATATACACTGTTCAAATGGTCACATTTTTGTATGTTCGTATCTCCATAACACGAATATACGGAGTCTCTCACACAAACGCAGACCGAACGCACGGTGTTTGTACTCTAGGCTACGGCAGCTGCAGTACGGGAGGCGCGCATAGTTCCTGACCTTGCAAGCAACCTGCACGTGTTCGACCTGGCAAGCATGAGTCGCCAGTCTGAATCTCAGCTGTTAACATGGTGAGACAGTTATCATTGCAACACCGTATTTTCTTATGTAAAAGTTCTGGTTTCATCTTAATGGTCATGTGAACAGTCACAACTCTCGCTATTGATCTGCTGAAAATCCTAATGGTGCTTATGAACTTCCTCATTATGATAGGAAGATTGGTGTTTTGTGTGCTGTTAGTGCAAGACGAATAATTTGGTCTATTTTTAAGAGACGTCAGTAAATATTGAGATGTGTCTAGATGACATTTTGGCGTCGTTATTCCATCAGTTAACGGAAGAAGAAAAATCGCGTTCGTGGTTTCAGAAAGATTCAGCCCCTCCTCATACAGTCGAAGATTCGATTTTTAAAATCTTGGAAGTGTTTGCAGACGGACGGATCAGTGCTGGTATACTTCTCCCTCGTTCTCCAGATCTAATAATGTGTGAATTTTACTTGTAAGGTAAACTGAAAGAAAAAGTGTATCGAGGAAATCCACACACATTGGAGGAACTGGAAGAAAACAGTACGAATGAAATCAGAAACAGAAGTCACTCGCGTAAGCCAGAATGTGGTTACCAGACACAATGACTCAATAACCCAAGTAGGACGACAGATTGCATACACGCGTAAAGCAGGGCGGCCGCGCGCGACATAAATCTGCTGGGGCAGCTGGCGAAGCGCACAGTACAAACACCGCGCGCTCGGTCAGAGATCATGTAACTGAAACAAAAACAGATACGTAATGGAAAGAAACTTCCTCCTTTGAAACAAGTAAGAATTGACATGAAGAGCGTTCCTAGGACACTCAGTACACGATTTGCACAACATGTTATAAACAAACTGGTCCCCGGCCATACACTGAAATAGATACTTAGTAATTAGGCCTCGTATTAAAGAGTACGGCCACCCCTCGCATGGATAAAACGCCTTATGCTTTTAACAAGGCGCGACACGTTCAGTTGAAGCAGACGTCCCCAAACCGGCTACTTCAAGGATTTGTGGTGATTTAAATGGTCGATTTTCCCTGAGATCCATTGCCCTAGTTGGTCCCAGACTTAGCCAATTTAATTCAAATCGCGACTTCCGGATAACAACTTACTTCACCTGTTGCACGTCGTGCACTTGCAGGAATCTCCGAACGATGTTGCCATCATGCGAGGAGTCACGTGTGGCACTAAGATCTCGTCAATCTACCCTTTAGCAGTAAAGAATCCGGTGCGAAAGGTCAGGAGATCGAATTTCGTATCATAACAGATCCTCCTCCTCGGCCAACGCTCCTCACGTTATTTTCAGTCTCGCAGATGGCCACCCGAGCGATATGACGCGAAACGGAATTCATTCGAGAACAGCACATGACCAATACAGATGATCTATAGCGAATTGCAGTCTGCAGATACATTCATAATTCTATGGCTGTTATGAAGTCCATTTAGGTCCATTTAGCCTTCAGTCGCTTGCGCAGAGCGGACTGGCTATATTTTTATATTATGTCACACATTTCTCGCCAGAGAGTTGGGAAAGTCCTGGGAGGGGCAAGTTTTCCTTAGTCCGTCACCTCGTTGCTAGCCGGAGTTCGATTTCAGCTCGTTCAACAATTCCTACCATCTCAATGCGGTCCTAATGCTGACGATGACGATCAAGATGTCATCTTGGAAGCGAAAGCGAAAATTACAGTATCTTCCCATCCGTAATCAGAAGATGTAAGTAAATATATACTGATTTTTGCTAACTTTTTCGGAATGATATTCATCTTTCGGTAAACTACTGTGGCATAAACTTTTTCCTGTTAATTTTCATCTTTGAAATACAGCTTTCTCGGCCAGAAAGTACTAACGATGAGTTTACCGATCTAGTTACCTACTCTTTTGTTCGAGGCTCAGCGATATAGCGATTTTGAATATATTATTCTGATGCCGGAGAAATTGGGGAAGGAAGAAGAGGAAGTAACAGTTCTAGATTTGTGTTATTATTTTAAAAGAAAAATTGTAAATATGTCTTCTATAAAAGTCTACATTTTGGGTGCAATAGTAAAAGTAAAACTAAACTTAAAGGACTGAAAAAGTGTTATTTTACTAACGGAAGGTAAAGAAGTAAATTAATTCTGAAGACTTCTGCGGTGTGCGTAATAAATATTTTCTGTGAATTATTTAATAAATATTTTGGTCAAACTTGTGCTTGTGAAGTTTTCTCGGTATTGCATTCCTGATTATTTTGAAGCGGTGCGGGTGAAGTGAAGACAGTTTAATGGAAATGATCAAACATGATGGACGGCCTAGTTGCAGTACGCGCGAGCAGATGAAGGCTAAATGTGTAAATAAAACGGTATGCCTTTTCCACAGTTTTTCAGGTACTATTCAGTTCGTGAAATGTAAGAATTGTTATAAATGTTTTTTGACTAACGTCCTTTGGTTCGTTGACCATGACTGTGAATCTAAAATATCCCCCCCTCTCTGTCTCCATCTCAAGTACTTCGAACTGAAATAATAATTTGTCCACTATTACATCACTGGAATTGCATAGACATTTGGAATATCTACAATTTTGAAACTATGAAAATGAATTCTGAATTTCCTATGACCAGTTACCATTACGGTAAAATGTGGCGTTATTTTTCTTCTTTACAACTGTCTCGTTTTTTATGACGTATCTCAGGCTGTAGAGCCTATTATTATGCCCACCATAATACAGTGTTTAATTTATGTTAAATTGTAAAACAATCAAAAATCGTCTAACTTATAGACTGAGAAAGCTTATCGTATAGTCCCCACGGTTAATATTTACTCGTACATGAAGAAAGTACATGATCTTAGATGTGTTCTATAGATTATGTTATTATATGTAAGTAATGTTTGCAACACCTTCTTCTGAACAGTTGAGTACTAGGAATGTATCTAATTTCAACCGGCAGAAAATTCCAAATAAATTGTATGGGAAAGTCGTCTATTACACTGAGCAAGCATGGTTTTGTTAGTGAACGCTACATCGTTTGATCCCATTCACTCTTCTATTTTCATAAGATCTCTCATCTCTCAGTTCCCTAATTAAAACCCTTCTAGGAATTTTGCTGCAACACCTACTAATATCACTATCGTGCGCTACTTCCTCGACCAGCTCTTTACTGTTGTTCCAAACGTGGGCCTTAAACCAGGTGAACTCGATTTTCCAGTTGTTACTTGCAAGAATCTTCAATTTAATTTTTATTTGGTGAATAAACTAGTTGAGGTTGCCATCATATTTTCGCGAGATATTATCGTTTTTTTCAACCACTGTTTCAATTGATTCAAGTGCTTTAGAGTTTCTAACTGATCTTCTTGATTATTCGCACATCTTATCAAGTTTAAATTTTAATTATCGTGTAAGTTTACTTTTCAAAAATATATATGCACCTAAACCAACTCGCATTTCACTCTTGCTTCTATCTGTGAATATTTGAAGTGTGTAATTTTCAGATTCGTTGAACTCACTAATTGCGATGTTTTTGCTGGATGTAATTTGTGTTAAATTCCCACTGCAAGGTTTATTAAATTATTTCCTCTTGTTTCTTTCATAGCTTATCATAATGTTGCACTCCCTTTTGCTTTAATAACAACAGGTGTTAGTCTTGTCAGATTACACAATGCTTCGTTATATAATATGTACGTAAATACAATGTATAGTTTTAACATCTCACTAAAAACTTCACGTAGGCGAAGAATACAGCCACGGTATCTCCTGCCTGTCGTTAGAGGTTACTAAAAGCTGCGACCAAGGGATAATGATTTAGAACCAGGAGACAACTCATTAAATATTAGTACCACCATGTGAGGAACACCATGGATCTACATTACTTAGGAGGAGTACTCCGATGTGAGGAACGCCACGGGTCTAGGCGTTACCTGTGGTTAGTACCATCGTGTGTATCCCACTCAGGGGGTTGACCACTCTGCTGCATGAACTCAATGTCCATGCGTGAAAAGGTGCTCACGCTGCGCTCGAATGTGACGGTTCCACTGTGTTCAGAAATGGTCTGCGTTACGTATGAGCAGTGGTACGTGGCGTGTGATTAGTTCGATTAACTCAGGAACACTATGGAAACACCGGCGTCCGTGATTAGTCCCAGTATGTGAGGTACACCACGGATCTACTTTGAGTACGTGATGAGCACCATAGATGTGTGTTGCCTGCGAGTGATGCCATTATGTGTGGCATACCATAGGCGTGTATTGCCTCTGTTAGTACCACCATGCGAGGAACACCATGAGTCTACCTTACCTGTGATTAGTACCACTATAGGAAGAACGCTATGGTTTTTCTTTACCAGTGATATAAATAATTTCGTATGGCTATATCTAGCCGAGTGCAGCCCTTGTAAGGCAGACCATCCGATGAGGGTGGGCGGCATCTGCCATGTCTAGGTAACTGCGTGTTATTGTGGTGGAGAAGAATGTTATGTGTGGTGTGTTAGTTGCAGGGATGTTGGAGACAGCACAAAGACCCAGGCCCCGGGCCACTGGAATTAACCAATGAAGGTTAAAATCCCCCACCCGGCCGGGAGTCGAACCCAGGAGCCTCTGAACCGAAGGCCAGTACGCTGACCATTCATCCAACGAGTCGGACTACCAGTGATTAGTACTATGATAAGGGGGCGGTGGCATGGATTTGGACCCTTTTTTATAACAAACATCATTTCAGAACAGAAGGCATTGCGAATTGGATCCAATGATTGTTTTAGATTCATCGTCAATTCTTCATAATCATTCATTTCAAATTTTACTCTGTGGATACATTTTGAAGTGTTAATAAAATTATCGTTTAATTTCGTTACACCTCGTTCGATTAGGAGCCGATGACCTAGCTGTTAGGCCACTTAAAAGAATCACAATCATCATCACTAAATACTTTTACGGTTTTGGGATCAACTGGGGAGCCGGATTTTGTGGTACAGGATTTCTTTTACGTACCAGTAAATATACCGTCACGAAGGAAGCAAATCTGAGCACCTTGAAGAACTGGGTTCGAACGCATCTATTTCAGGTGAGAGGTCAGCGTTCTATCGCCTGAGCCATTCACCCCGGCCATCATCTAGTTTACATTAACGGTAATCGAGAATCAAATGGTGACTATCATGGCTCGAGCTCATTAGCCTAACCGCAGAATCATTACATCTGACCACACCCTCATGAGCGTTACGAGACAGAGAGAGGACTGTTCTCCGTCTTCAGGTAAGAGGATTGCTAAATATTTGATCACTCTCGCAGCAAGCACAAGAACACACCGTAATGTTCGGACTTTCATAAGGCGATTAAGCCAACATTTAAAAACTAACCCGCAAAACCTGCGTGTGTTGTGCTAGTCATATTCAAAATTTTGTCTTCACACTATGATACAATACGAGTGTGCATATAAGTGGAACTATTGTACCTCTGATTCAAGCAGGTGGTTATGGAAGTAGTCATATCACTTGACTGTCTTTATTAGCACATTGCTTGTCATGCGTATAAATTGGATGCGTTTCTGGTTGTGCAGTGTGGGGTCAAGTGTGTTATCCTGATACACGTGGTGAAATTGTGAGGTAGAACAGTTCCGCGCTAGTCAGTCATGTTTCATTATTTTATGGGAGGCTCCTAAATGTCCCAGTCTGGCAGATGGCGATACCATTCTTGAGCATAGTTTTAAAAGAAACACGTACACCTGTATCATTCCTGCTGTCTTCACAGCGTCATCTGACTTGCTCGGGGTTTTAAAAAGTATAATATACTGGTTGTATTCTCGTATTCTATTTCTGAAATGAAGAAGATAAATTGATTTCTATCCATCTCTGTCTGTTCTTGTCTAAAAGTACGGGTAAGTGAATACGTCTCGATAACTTTGAAATGCCATTAAATCATGGAATACTTTGTCTTTACCGGTTTAACCGTGTATTTTATTTTACACTCAAGCAGAAGATACTAGCATTTTCAAAATATTATATACACACGGCTCCTTGGTGTATAGTTAAATGAGAAACCGCATTTCGTCCCCTACCACAATATGGACTTGAAATCGGATAAAATGAAAACTTTCTGTGTTTTAACCTCTGAGTGGGGCAAATTCACAATGAGAAACAGGAGAAAGTGGCCTGGGGGAGTGGTCTACAATTTTAAATGTCGGAGTCAATATGTTAAAGGAATTCTGAGCGGATAATAACTCCCTCCGAGTGCACATAGAATACATACATACATTATATACATACAGTTCTGTACATCATTATACGCTGTGACACCTTTCAGCATTCAGTCTGCAAGCCTCTGTGAATAAACTAAATGCTTTCACACGTCTCATAAACTAGCTCTGTGGTCTCATCAAATACTAACCCCTGTTGATGGAGGACGCAAAAGAAGAACGCACCCACGGTATTCCCTGCCTGTCGCAAGAGGCACCTAAAAGGAGCTACCAAGTGATTGTGACGTTCGATTAGTGACGAAACATTAATATGTGTGGTGCGGTGACATGGAAAACAGGTTAGAACACATACCACATAAACCAAGTGCAACCTGTGAGTTGGTAAACCATTTAGGGTAGAGACGTGCCAAATGAGAACCAATCAACATGAACACAGTGATGTGCCGAGTTGCAAAACAATTACATATAAATCACTGTACTAAAGTAACGTGTAGCACCAATTAAGAGAAATTAAATATGATGACAGAGTGAGACTCAAGACAAAAATGTATTGAGTGACAGACAGTTAACAATTCAATAACAGTAAGTAACCCAGTGCACAGAGATCCCAAAGTAAATACCACATGGAGTCACCCCACAGAAGCAGTAAATAGAATAAGTTAATACAAGTAAAAGGCAAGACAACTTACCTCAAAGGTGTGAATATGGAAGGTGCCTTTACAATGGATCATTGCAATCACGCCTCTTTCTTAAAATTAATATAGTAACCTTAATTATGAAGTGATGGACTTAGGTTTTTTGAAATAGTTGAGTTTAATAACAACGCAATGTGAACATTACACCAAGTTAAATAAATTAGAGAATAAACCAATGGATGATCCAAAATTAAAGTCAAAGAAGGATGGAACAAGTAGTTAATTAATTAAATGAATTCTCAAGCACAAATAGAGAGAAATGAATCCGATCCATAACACGGTGTTAATACAGAACAGGGTGCATGAATTAACAGGGACAGGATATCAAGCAAGATCCCAAATACATAAATCATATGGTAACCCACCAATACAAGGTGCGGAACAGGCTCAATACCAAATTAATTAACACGAAGAAACAGCTTAATTCAATTTTTAGGAATGAAATCGCAGGAAATAGTTCATGAATGACACCACAAATGCAGAGAAATGGTGAAGTAAGGTAATTCAGTAAATGTCATCAGCAACTCTTCAAGAGCTTTACAGGATAAGCAGAAGTTACTGCTTAATTCAATATTTCATGGATTAGATCATAGGGCACTAAATCCTGAATGTCACCACAAATGGAGTAAAGGGGTGAAATAAGGTAATTCAGTAAATATCACCAGCAACTCTTCATGGGCATTCCAGGATAAGCAGAAGTTACTGCTTAATTCAATTATACACTGATTTAATCACCGGGGGAATTAAAACAGATCACACAATGAATAATCAGATAGCGTGGTGAAATTAAGGTTATATCGGTAATAATCACCACCAAAATGCAAAACCAGTCAAACAATTCCCAACGTTATCCGAACCAATCTCAATCCAACTCCCCAGTCATAACGCAAAAAACAAAAACATATATATGACAATCAATGTCACCAAGACGACCACCAAATAAAATTAAAATCAGACAGTCAAAGAGTGACAAAACACTGTTGAACGGATTGGTATTCATTTTTCTCCGCTCCTATTTTTTTAAGAAACAATTAAGTAACCATTTACCACCCAGAGTGGTTTCCTTACAGAACGGTTAGGCATATTTAGGCTATCTCCAAGGACAAAAATTGAAACCAAGAAAAGAAAAAATATGTATGATGTGATTGATTATGTATAAACTTCAGCAAATAGGGGAAATTTTTCACTTCCTTCCAAAGCAAAGATTCATCTGTAGGAAAAATGACCATGTGTTTAACATTTATATATGGTAGCACCACATACATAGTAAAGTCATTAAGTTCGTGGACTGGCCGCCTGGTGTTGCTGTGGTGCAACTCGTAGAGATTTTGCACCACAGAGACAGCTAGTTCTCCGCTAGTCACAGCAAGAGGCAGTTGCGTGCATATAGAACATGGTTCTCCTTGTACTATATAGTTGAACAGTGACTAGAAAACAACTGTTGCATAAGCAGGACAGTTCATCAGCGTAAAGTAGGAGGTAGATCGCAGAAAACTGTGGTATCTATTCATTTGTAATTCGGCGAATTGATTATTGAAATGCATTACCTGCAGCTGTCCTAGAGCGTTTTCCCAGAAATTTAAGATGCTTCAAGAATAAATTCCAGCCATCTGTAAATTGTGTATCAATTTCTATGTGATGGTGTCATATTTTAATGCAACGCTCAACCCACTGTAAATTGTACAATTAAGACACATGAATTATGTAAGATATGTGTGAATGTGCTGTATTTTAAATGTCAAAATAAGAATAATAGTAAATGGACCGCTCAACCTGTTGTAAGTCATAGTGTTAAAATTTGAAATACGTCTGAATTTGTATATGATAATGCTGGATTTAGAATGTTAAACTAGTAGTATTTCTCGTAATATTTCCTTTCCATTGTTTCTTGTACTCTTGTTGTTGCTGGGTAATTATGATTTTACTTTATTATAACATTACTGTAAATAATGTCCGGTCCCGTGGTGTAGGGGGCAACGCGTCCGCCTATCAGCCGGTGGGCCCGGGTTCGATTCCCGGCCAGGTCAAGGGTTTTTAATTGTAACGATTAATATCCCTGGCCTGGGGACTGGCTCTTTTATGACGTCCTTAATCTTCCTTTCCTCACACACAACATTCCACACTACCGCCATTCCACTTACAAGCCAGTAGGGGCAAAAGATACACATAGGTCGACGCCCTGAACAAATAGCATTTATTTTTTTACAGTAAATGATCATTGCCACCACGATATTTCCCAATTGGAAAAAATTTGTGAATAGTAATAATAATAATAATAATAATAATAATGATAATAATAATAATAATAATATCTTGAAATGTCATTAACATAGCTAAAGTCGGTCCGGTATAGGTCCAGAAATGGGCGTAAATATACTAAATATATACTGCCTCCAGTTTACTTCCTTATTCCAGGGGCTACATGTGATACGATACGTAAATTCACAAGTAAACGCAAGTCCCTCCTTTGCTTATACACCCACTCGGTATTATACTCGATCTGATGTATACGCCAGTGAGTGATAGAACAAGTCTTCGTGGACGATCCATGGGCGTATTTCCTTAAACTTCGCTGAAAGCTGATCCGTCGCCATTAAGCAGCATTCCTAATTACACTCTACTTCATCTCACTTTCCTTATTTTTGGCAGTTTGATCTCCTCTACACAATGAACATGATATAGGTGAAAATCCCCGCTGTTTAACTAGTTCGGTTTATAAAGAACCTCCCATACGCCCATCGCGCCGCTTCCCAACTTACTCTCCCTTTCAGCTTTGTGGAAGAGAGTTACCAACTCCTCCTTCCAGTCTGTAGTGCTTGATTTCTAGCTGGCTGATAAACGCCAAGAGATGCAGACACGCTAAAGAATAGCTCTCAAACGCGAGAGTTCTCAATCAAAAGGTAATGATAATGAGGGTAAATCATAAGCGGAGCACTGAATTCCTTCAGGCTGCAAACTAGAGTAAAATTACCCATGAAAAAGAATGCCAGTGGAACTTCTTGAGATGATGTTCGGAATATCTTATTTTCTGTTTTAGCATGGCAACAAGTATTTTTTTATTTGAGGCAGAGGTATGCAGTCCATATTCTATCAGTATGAAACGGTAATCAAGGTATATTTTCTCATACACGACGCATGAAACACCCACAAGACGTCCTGAAGATTGTTATACATTATTCTTTTTTTAATGCAGTCTACGTACAACAGAGCATTGTTCAAATAGCAGTAGACTGATTGAAGAAATACATTTAGATAAAATTACAAAGAGAGGTAATAAAACATATAAACATAAAAAAACTAATATTAAAAACTAATAACAAAGACTGTTATGTACACCAAATATATCACACAGCCATATATAATATTGTAGTAATAGCCTATGCGCAATCACTTACAGAATATTTTTGTATAATGATTTAATAAATTACATTCGTACATTAATTTTACAACAATGGCCATATGGGTAACATAAAACGAAAATAGGAACACATATCTTAAGAAGCACAGTAACATAAATGATATAAAACTTCAATTTGTGACATTCGCACAGTTTTATACTCTGAATTGTTATTTGAACAAGAAAATAAAGTTCGAAAATGTAAAGTCAAAATCAATATCTATACCCCTTTTAATATCAACTTATTTCATTCTCCGCACAGTCTCTGTTTTGAGGAATTTTAATGGTAAAGTGTTTTGCTTCGATTACAATAGAAAATTTGCGTGAAACCTAAGCAAGATATTTGCATATTAAAATTATACTGTTCAATCAAAACGCTATTTTTCTATACTAGCAAATGTACCCGTGCTTCGCTACGGTACTCTACATTGTATACGGATATCGAAGTAAATTAGTGCAAATTAAGTGAATAAGATTTTTAAATTGGGTTTGTCTTGGCTTTATCCGGGAATCAGTATTGTGAAAACCACAGACATTGTTTCCAATGAAAGTGTGATTTGCGGAATTGTGATGATAACGGCAAGTCCACTTGTTTACTGCAATTCACAACGAAGAAAGTAATTTTCATTTAACGGCAGACCCCATTGCCAAGTGCGCGGCCAAAATCGATTTGGGGAGGTTTCATTACAATGGCAGACCCCAATTCCTACTTTCAGATAGATTACAGTTGAGGAACTTTTATTGTATTTGCAAGGACCTTCCTTACTGCCAGTCAAAATTGAGTTGCGTTCTTATCTTTATAATGGCAGACGCATTTTCTAATGCCAGTCAGCTTCCTGCCAGTCACACCGAGTGGGTGAGATTCCATTATAATTAGCAGGCCACTATGCCTATCGTCAGTCACATTTTAGATGGGTCAATATATTTATAATGGAAGACACTCTCCCTAGAGTTCTGCTAGTCGAATCGAGAAGGGATTTATGCATTAAAATAGTGCACAAGAGATGGAGGACAACCCCATTCTTATTGCCTGTCAAAGTCGATGTGGGGAGGACTGAAAACAATAGCAGAAGTCCTCCTTCTGACAGTCACTATCGATTTGCAATGTATTTAATACCAATGGCAGACAAACCCTTTCTAGATTGCTACAAATCGACGTCAGTGAAAGAATATAGTCGTCATACGGAAGTATAAGGATGTTAACCATCATTTACAGAATAACTGCTGCAAACCGGTACATCAAATCGAAAAACGGATTGTACGATAAGACGAACTTTCTGGCCATATCTTGGGGTCATCAGCTTCTCCCGTACCAAGTTTCAAATTTCTGAGATTTCTGGAAGTGCCTCATTAATTCACGTCTTTTTTCATTTTTAAATATTTATATATACACCGCTCCAGCCCGACTTGCTTTTATTTATATATAGATGACGGATAAGCCTGAGCAGGTTGAAAAGTGCAGACTTCCACTTCGAGATTTATATCTCCTAAACGGTTTATGATATTAAGAAACGGTTTGCGCCATCAGACGCCTCATTTATCGCTCTACATGTTTGTTTCTAAACTATATCCTCGTATTTCCCATATTAAGGGGGTAAATTGAGTTCAAATGTTGAATAGGGTGAAATTTGGGTGCATTTTTAACATTTTACATTACTTTTTGCCTACTTATGTATAAGCTAGAATCATGAAATTTGGTACACATATGTCCCATAATCGTGCCAATGTGCGCACCTAACGTGATGATCCTATCATTCTTATAAGTGTGTCAAACAATGAAATATACTTGTAAAAATCACCAAATTTACGAACAATCCAGAAATACGGCCAAATTTAACGTATAAGGGAGAGAGATACGACAAAATGTCACAGGACCAAAGTTGTAGATCACTCCGAATTGAAGGGACACTGTGCCATCCGTTTTGTGATACGACTTACCGTTTAGCCAAAAAATAGCTCAAAAGGAATGTCTGGACAGTCATTAAAATTGCCTCCATATTTCGATATCTTTGGGGGTAAAAAGTGAAAAATTTGAACATCTTGGAATTTTCCCGTCGGTTAGGGACCAAAAGCTATAATTTCACCAAATTTCAATTGTCTACCTCGTCTGGCAGGTTGTGCCGCCATCTTGATTTGGGGGGAAGGGGGATAAAAATGAGGAAATTCCCGAAAATTTTTAAGCCCACGAAACCCATAGGTTATCGTTTTGGATATACTATAAGACTGTGTTCTTATGCTGAGCCCAAAATTTGAGCCCCCCCAGCGTGCCCCCTTCAGGGAACTTTGAGAATTTCCGATTTTTCTAGGGATCCTGGGGTCATCAGTTTCTCCCGTACCAAGTTTCAAATTTCTGAGATTTCAGGAAGTGCCCCATTAATTCACGTCTTTTTTCATTTTTAAATATTTATATATACACCGCACCAGCCCGACTTGCTTTTATATACACTGACTGACAGAGCAAATGCAACACCAAGAAGGAGTGGTCAGAATTTTATGCCAATTGCAGGGTAGACTGACGTCACTGAGGTATGCTCATGATGTGAAATGCGCCGCTGTGCTGCGCACGTAGCGAACGATAAATGGGACACGGCGTTGGCGAATGGCCCACTTCGTACCGTGATTTCTTAGCCGACAGTCATTGTAGAACGTGTTGTCGTGTGCCACAGGACACGTGTATAGCTAAGAATGCCAGGCCGCCGTCAATGGAGGCATTTCCAGCAGACAGACGACTTTACGAGGGGTATGGTGATCGGGCTGAGAAGGGCAGGTTGGTCGCTTCGTCAAATCGCAGCCGATACCCATAGGGATGTGTCCACGGTGCAGCGCCTGTGGCGAAGATGGTTGGCGCAGGGACATGTGGCACGTGCGAGGGGTCCAGGCGCAGCCCGAGTGACGTCAGCACGCGAGGATCGGCGCATCCGCCGCCAAGCGGTGGCAGCCCCGCACGCCACGTCAACCGCCATTCTTCAGCATGTGCAAGACACCCTGGCTGTTCCAATATCGACCAGAACAATTTCCCGTCGATTGGTTGAAGGAGGCCTGCGCTCCCGGCGTCCGCTCAGAAGACTACCATTGACTCCACAGCATAGACGTGCACGCCTGGCATGGTGCCGGGCTAGAGCGACTTGGATGAGGGAATGGCGGAACGTCGTGTTCTCCGATGAGTCACGCTTCTGTTCTGTCAGTGATGGTCACCGCAGACGAGTGTGGCGTCGGCGTGGAGAAAGGTCAAATCCGGCAGTAATTGTGGAGCGCCCTACCGCTAGACAACGCGGCATCATGGTTTGGGGCGCTATTGCGTATGATTCCACGTCACCTCTAGTGCGTATTCAAGGCACGTTAAATGCCCACCGCTACGTGCAGCATGTGCTGCGGCTGGTGGCACTCCCGTACCTTCAGGGGCTGCCCAATGCTCTGTTTCAGCAGGATAATGCCCGCCCCGCCCACTCACTGCTCGCATCTCCCAACAGGCTCTACGAGGTGTACAGATGCTTCCGTGGCCAGCGTACTCTCCGGATCTCTCACCAATCGAACACGTGTGGGATCTCATTGGACGCCGTTTGCAAACTCTGCCCCAGCCTCGTACGGACGACCAACTGTGGAAAATGGTTGACAGAGAATGGAGAACCATCCCTCAGCACACATCCGCACTCTTATTGACTCTGTACCTCGACGTGTTTCTGCGTGCATCGCCGCTCGCGGTGGTCCTACATCCTACTGAGTCGATGCCGTGCGCATTGTGTAACCTGCATATCGGTTTGAAATAAACATCAATTATTCGTCCGTGCCGTCTCTGTTTTTCCCCCAACTTTCATCCCTTTCGAACCACTCCTCCTTGGTGTTGCATTGTCACTGTCAGTCAGTGTATATAGATGACACTCACATATTTCCTTTCATTTTGTATGCCCTTAGTAATGTGATCCTATACGACACGATCAGGAGGATTCTCTTGGACCCATCTAACCTAATTACATCACATTTTATTCTAATTAGGAACCCTCGGGTACATGTTACAGCCAGATATCGGATACATTATTTGTAATCCAAAGCATCAAGAATCATTTTATCAATATGAATTCAAGAGGACGGTTGGACCGAAGACTGGGACCTCCATAACAAGCTGGTCGTACATGCAGTGATGGTGAGGAGTGTGCTTTTTACGACAAACATTCATGTGGGACTTATTCAAGTAAGTTAACGAAATTTATCGGCTCACATATTGTAATTTAAAGTGTTTTTAAGCTCCGTGTGTGTAGTAATTTTCCGTGTTTTTATGTTTTTGTATGTGTTTTTCCTAGGTTATAAATGTTTTGTACACTTTTATTAACTTGCCCATTTTTAATTACAAGGCTGAAGATGACCCTTCGCAAGGGTCTTAACCGGTCCCATACTTATAAATTAGTGTAGTTTTTAGTTGAAAGTTGGATTATTTCTCTGTTATTCTGCTTTTAAAACAAGCTTTAATGAGGAGAATAATATTTCTACATCTACGGATGTGATAGAACAGTATTATGTTCATTCGTAGAAGGTTTGTGCCACTTCCTCTTCAGCATTTACAATCGATTATTATCTTTTTCAATTTACTTCAAACCAATAATAGCCACCTAATTTGCCACTGCGTTAGGTACTGTGAATATTTAATCGAAACAGACTTTGAACGTATTAGGTCGTGTTACGTACATGTAGTACGTGTTGAAGAGATGTTAAGTACAGAACAAAAATGGCCAGCCGGACACCAGTGGGATCCGAACCCACAACCTCCCGATTTCGCGTCGGTTGCTCTACCAATTGAGCTATGGTGGCCTAGGCCATCTTTGTTCTGTTTGAAAGGATCTGAGGTTGTGGGTTCGGATCCCACTGGTGTCCGGCTAGCCATTTTTGTTCTGTACTTAACATCTCTTCAACACGTACTACATGTACGTAACACGACCTAATACGTTGAAAGTCTGTTTCGATTACAATGCGGTCGTGAAAATTCAACATTCACTGTGAATATTTGTTTGATAATACTAATAATTATTAAGCTGTGACTCGTTATCAAGGATGATAGTCTTTCAAATGTTAAGTAAAAATCATATGAGTCATTTTCTGGAACCACAGACTCCTCCACAATGTTGGTATACGGTGTCTTCGGTAGCAACTTTTCCTTGAGTGTTGATACTTCTGCTATTTATACGCTCCTATTCCCAGTATTAGCCGGCCCCGTGGTGTAGGAGTAGCGAGCCTGCCTCTGGCCTGGAGACCCCGGGTTCAATTTCCGGCGAGGTCTGGGATTTTTCCCTCTACCTGAGGGCTGGTTCAAGGTCCACTCAGCTTACGTGATTAGAATTGAGGACCTATCTGACGGTGCGATGGCGGCCCCGGTCTCGAAAGCCCAGAATAACGGCCGAGAGAATGCGCCGTACTGACCATACGACCCCTTGTATTCTGCAGACCTTCGGGCTGAGCAGCGGTCGCTGGGCAGGCCAAAGCCCTTTCAAGGGCGTTAAGTGCCATGGTGTTTGAGTTTATTCCTAGCATTGCGTTTGTCGGCCGGGAGTTTCCTCCGCTATAGTTCAAAAGATAGATTCCCTTATTGGACGAAGGGACGCCATTCTGGACGATTCGATGCCACAATATACTATTTCTTTCATAATTTTAATGAATGTAAATTAATATTGTCCTTCACTCTAAGCTATGTAATTTAATTTCCATATCGGTTCATCCTAAAGGATCAGATATCTGTAGAGGCTGTCTGCTGTAGAAACTCGTTCACCAGAGGCTGTGGTAAGGACGTAGAATCCCTACACGGAATGCTCATCAACAAACGAGGAATATAATTCACAGGTGTCATAATGGTCCATTCATTTGTCATGGCTGAAGTCTGTGGTCACTCAACTATTTATTAGCAAACATTCCAGCTGGAAATTACCTGCACTTCTGAATGAAAATCATATCTATTAATCTGTGACATTTTATTCAATTTTCTGGTATGAAGTACAGTATTAGACCTCCAGACAGCTTCATTCTAGGTCACACTCCACGATAAAACTTGGTATTGCACCGCTTCAAGAACCAACACTTTAATGCCAATATTGACCGTGCTTTTTCTTCCATGTCTGCCAAGGTATCAATTCCAATTCCAGGTTCACATGAAATGAAAATCCACAGCCCGTCTCCCGTCATTCGACCGGATCAGGAATTGAATGAAAGAAGCCCCCATCTAGCGGCAAGGATAGGAATAGTGCCGACTACCAAAGCCCATCTCATTTCTCTTCTACAATGATTACTGACAGATAAATGAAATCAAAAGATATTGGAGAGTGTTGCTAGAATGTGAGATGACAGGAAAAACAGAAGTATCCGGAAAGAAAACCTGTCCCAGCTTCGCCTTGTCCAGCACAAATCTTATATGGAGTGACGTGGATTTGAAGCGCGGATCCCAGTGGGGAGAGACCGGCGTGCTGCCACCTGAGCCACGGAGGCTGGTACATAACTTATTAAAGGTAAAATAAAAGTATATATTATGCTCTCATTATACGGATCAATCGTTGATATGATTGTAAAGTACTTAAGCAACAATATGATTGAAAGTCCACACTTGTGTACTCGTTACATGTTCGATAAATAAATAAATAAATAAATAAATAAATAAATAAATAAATAAATAAATAAATAAATAAATAAATAAATAAATCATTCACTACTGATCTGTATTTAGGGCAGTCGCCCAGGTGGCAGATCTGTTGTTTTCCTAGCCTTTTCTTAAATGATCGCAAAGAAATTGGAAATTTATTGAACATTTCCCTTGGTAAGTTATTCCAATCGCTAAGTCCCCTTCCTATAAACGAATATTTTCCCCAATTTGCCCTCTTAAATTCCAACTTTATCTTCATATTGTGATCTTTCCTACTTTTAAAGACACCACTCAAACTTATTCGACTACTGATGTCCTCCCACGCCATCTCTCCTCTGACAGCTCGGAACATACCATTCAATCGAGCAGCTCCTCTCCTTTCTCCCAAATCTTCCCAGCCCAAACTTGCAAAATTTTTGTAACGCTACTCCTTTGTCGGAAATCACCCAGAACAAATCGAGCTGCCTTTCTATGGATTTTTTTCCAGTTCTTGAATCAAGTAATCCTGGTGAGGGTCCCATACACTGCAACCATACTCTAGTTGGGGACTTACCAGAGATTTATATCCCATCTCCTTTACATCCTTACTCCCCCCATGGCACTACAGCTCTTGAAGGGCCTTGGCCTACCAAGCGACCGCTGCTCAGCCCTAAGGCCTGCAGATTACGAGGTGTCGTGTGGTCACTACGACGAATCCTCTCGGCAGTTATTCTTGGCTTTCTAGACCGGGGCCGCTATCTCACCGTCAGATAGCTCCTCAATTCTAATCACGTAGGCTGAGTGGACCTCGTACCAGCCCTCAGGTCCAGGTAAAACTCCCTGGCCTGGCCGGGAATCGAATCCAGGCCCTCCAGGTAAGAGGCAGGCACGCTACCACTACATCACGGGGCCGGCTTTACATACTTACTACAACCCCTAAATACCCTCATAACCATGTGCAGAGATCTGTACTTCTTTTTTTGCTAGTTGATTTACGTCGCACCGACACAGACAGGTCTTACGGCGACGATGGAACCGGAAAGGGCTAGGAGTGGGAAGGAAGTGGCCGTGGCCTTAATTAAGGTACGGCCCCAGCATTTGCCTGGTGCGAAAATGGGAAACCACGGAAAACCATTTCAGGGATGTCGACAGTGGGGTTCGAACCTACTATGTCCCGAATACTGGATACTGGCCGCACTTAAGCGAGTGTAGCTATCCAGCTCAGTTCTGTACCCTTTATTAACAATCATATTTATGTGATTACCCCAATGAAGGTCTTTTCTTATATTAACACCTAGGTATTTACAATGATCCCCAAAAGGGACTTTCACCCCATCAACGCAGTAATTAAAACTGGGAGGACTTTTCCTATTTATTCGTTCTGACGTAGCACTTTCCTTGAAATATCAATCTATTGAGACAGTAAGAATGACTAAGGTAACTCTCATTTAATCACACAGTGTTCTCAGAATTTAATTGTACAATTATATAATATCATAGTACAAATATATTCTCAGATAATTATATTATAATACTGTGTGATTAAATGAGAGTTACCTTAGTCATTCTTACTGTCTCTCTTGATTGATATATCAACGAAAGGGCTACGCCAGAACAAACATTTAACGAGTACACAAGTGTGGAATTAGCGCGCGGATCTTGCTAATGCTTGCGCGATCAGGAACTTGGGACAGATTAATCTCTGCCCTTCCTCATTACTGTGCAGAATCACTCTTGATCTCATCATCTCCGATTAACTCTGCTATCAGTCACGCACCAGTGTGAAAAATAAATAAGACCCCTCGTTTTGATTTTACCTCACTTTTCTAGGGAGGAAGGAAGATTCTACCGTCTGCGAATTTTTCGACGAAAGAATAACTTCAGGGAAGGTAATGGAATAAAACTTCGAACAATAAGAAATTTAAAATGTATATAAAAACAATTTAGGTGGCGATAATACGGCCCTCATGTTCCACGAAGTATTACAGGAAATCTGGCATACTGATATTGTCCCCATAGAGTGGAATTCATAAGAAAGGGGACAACTCAGTTATGGGCTGTTAGAGAGGAATTTCTCTACTGTCGCTCGTTTACAAAATCCTCTCTAAAGCCCCGCTTAATATGTTGGAAGATCAGACTGAACACTTAATGGGTGAGTATCAGGCAGTATTTTGAAAAGGGAGATCGTGTGTAGAGCAAATTTTCACCCTTAAAAACATTATTCAAATTGGAAAAACCAGAGAAACAGTGGTCACATTTATTTTCTTCAAGAATAGGAAAGACTCCGTACACCGACAAACCATGTTTAACGTGCTAGAGAAATTTCAAGTTGACAAGAAAGCAACAGAATTGATCAAGCAAACGTTGAGCGACACAACATCTAAAATAAAAATTTTAGGTGACATTTCTGAACCATTTGAAATCAAAACACGATTCAGACAAAGGTATGGATTATCTACCTCATTATTTATTTCAGTTCAGGAAAAGTGATTATAATATGAAAAAATGAAACTAAATGTATAAATATTGGTAGATGTATCCAAAGCGAAATTGACCTGAATTGCCTAGCATTTGCTGACGAAATTGCTGTTCTATCTTACAACAGACAGGAAGCAATCCAGTTTGTAGACGAACTCCATGACATAGCAGCCAAAACAGGACTCCCTAATTTCTTATGGAAAGGTGAAATATATGGAAGGGTCTATATAAGCTTTCAAGAGTCAAACGTTAATCACTAAATATGGAAATATCGCTGAAGTAGACAAATTCAAGTATCTAGGTGAAATTATTGAACCACCAGTGTTAAAAAAGCAAGAAAACAAGGAAAGAATGGCAAAAATTCAAAGAGCATACAAAATTAATTTAAACAGATATAACGAAAGAACTTAGAACTGAAACTAGTATAATTCATGGCAAATATCGAATAAGGATGACCGGAAAACAAGGAAGAAAAATGCGAAAATGGAATATGAATGAAAAATAAATCACATGAAAGCTCCAAAGTTACAGAAAAAATCAGATACAATCAAGAAACGGCGATTACAATTTGATGGACACTTATAATAACAACAGGCTCACAGAGGAGAGTTTAAATTTAGCGGTATGGATGAAAAATCCACAATAATTGGCTAAACGAAATCAGTGAAGACCTAAATAAAATTGGCATTTATGAAGAAATCATTCAAGATAGAATAATATTTAGAACCATATTTCACGAATTCAGATTTTCTATAAAGCCCACCCGACTAAATAAAGTATGGAGTAAACGACGTAAAAAAGTAACACAAGGAGAGGAACAAACGATAACGGGAACAGAAAAAACAGGAAAATGCTAAGAAGTTCAAACGCGCTGCTTAGATGGACATAACGAATCCAGAACACACACTTTATCTTGCTATCAGTTTAAATTCTAAGTACAATAATCTGGACGAGACATGATTATAATATGTATTTTCGAATTGTTTTAGATAAAACCAGTAATAACAGAAAAAATGAGTATCAACATAAACAGAAAAGTTGCACATTTTATATGAACTATCACTTGTAACATGAAAATAAAGCAATATTTCCTGAAAAGTTTTCTGCTTCTCCTGAAAAGTTAACAGAATATTACGTTGATCCTTCGGTGTTTCAAGGGACGATATGCCATCAATGTTATGTTAGTAAATTATGCATACACTTGCCTCGAACAGCAGGTACAAGAGTGACGATGTGCCTCAAAGAATCTTTAATGAAATGAAATTTGACGAAGACGGAGTACTAAGAACGCGGGGATCAAACGGTTAACACAATAAGGCTAGCCTATAACATCGGAACCTTAACAGGCACTTCATGTAATGGAAATTAAGATACTACGATGGTATGAGAAGACTAGATAGACCATGGAATGAAAGATGGTCTGCGGAAAGAATTCAAACTTCTCCCAAACCCTGCGGTAATATGGGTACCGGTATGTATATTAGCGAGCGCAAAATCTTGCTCATTGTCGTTGACCATAATAGTGTAGATTTTTTCTTTTTAACTAGGAATTATTTGGGTATTTACTTAGCACTTGCTTCAACCCAGCGCTTACTGTTTTCCTCTATGAATGGCTTGAGGTAAAGCCGGAGAAGTTAAAATAAACCAATGGACAATGTTACACTCTGGTGTGAAATGAATATGGGGTCTCTTCATGTTCTCGCGATAATTATACATTTTGTTTGTAACATTTGAGGTTAAGTAATTATTTTAACGTACATAAATTTGTTAATACATTTAACTGTCACAGTACCTTCCGCTTGCAGATGTACTTTGACTAGCAATTATATTTATGGCTTTAATGTTAATAATTGTTTCATCGACTTTGTTCTTGCTCTCCTCTTACCCGGTTGTTGACTTACTGACCTTCCTTCTGCCTTGCGACTGTTCATGTTCTAGGACCTTTGGTTATTTGAATTGTACTGGTGTTTCATTACGAGTTCTGTGACGTTTTGTGCGACATCATTGATACCGTGTTCGCTTATTATTTCTTTCCCAAAGTTGGTTAAGGTAACACTGCGTCTCTATTGTAATTTTCTTAGTGGATTATATCTTTTGCACAAATCGTTATGCTATAACCTTTGCCTAATTTTTAAAACGACCACAGGAGTAGTATAATTGGATGGTTCTGCGGCCGCCACCGCCACCGGGTTCACAGAGGCCACCTCCACCACCACCACAGCCAGAGGCCTCCTAGATGCCTCCTCCACCACCACCACAGCCAGAGGCCTCCCAGAGGACTCCTCCACCACCCGCGGGAAATTTGAATTTGTAAACAAAGCCACGTGCTTTTTGACAGCTGTCATCGACAACAACGCATCGCTAACCTCAGAACTGCCATCTTGACGGGCCTAAACCTCAGTAGTGCCAACTTAACCTAACTAGCGCGAGATAAACAAAGCCACGTTTTTTTTTGACAGCAACGTGCTTTTTGACAGACAACAACGCATCGCTAACCTCAGTACTGCCATCTTGACGGGCCTAAACCTCAGTAGTACCAACTTAACCTCACTAGCGCGTGGTAAACAAAGCCACGTGCTTTTTGACAGCCACGTGCTTTTTTGACAGCTGTCATCCTTCATCTTTAAACTACAGAGCACTGTGCTGCCCTCTTTATCGTAGTAGATGTAAAATTCGTCACCTGTCATCGGCAGTGCTGCCATCTTGGCGGGCCTAAACCATAGTGCTACCAACTTAACCTCACTAGCGTGAGATAAACAAATCCACGTGCAGCTGTCATCCGCCATCTTTAATCCATAGAGCACAGTGCTGCCCTCTTTAGCTACTTACCTTTGAAATGTGGTACGTCACAGCTGTCATCCGCCATCTTGCATCCGAAACCTCAGTGCTGCACTCTTTAGCTAGATACCTTTGAAATGTAGTGGTGGCAAATTCTTTATGCTCTTGTTTGGAAACAAAGCCACGTGCTTTTTTGACAGCAGCCATCTTTAATCCAGAGAGCACCGCGCTGCCCTCTTTAGCCACTTACCTTTGAAATGTGGTACGTCACAGCAGTCATCCGCCATCTTGCATCGCAAACCTCAGTGCTGCACTCTTTAGCTAGATACCTTTGAAATGTAGTGGCGGCAAATTCCACGTGCTCTTGTTTGGAAACAAAGCCTCGTGCAGCTGTCATCCGCCACCTTTAATCCAGAGAGCACCGTGCTGCCCTCTTTAGCTACTTACCTTTGAAATGTGGTACGTCACAGCTGTCATCCGCCATCTTGCATCGCAAACCTCAGTGCTGCACTCTTTAGCTAGATACCTTTGAAATGTAGTGGCGGCAATTTGAAAAATTCTTTATGCTCCTGTTTGGAAACAACCCTATGCATCTTTTTGTCAGCTATCATCCGCCATCTTTAATCTAGAGAGCACCGTGCTGCCCTCTATGTGGTGGTGGTAAATTCTACACGCTCTTGTTTGGTAAGAAACCCATGTGCTTTTCTGACAGCTGTCAACCGCCAGAGAGCACCGTGCTACCCTCTTTATGCCGGTGGCAAATTCTACGTGCTTTTTGACAGCTGTCATCCGCCATCTTTAATCAAGAGAGCACCGTGCTGCCATCTTTAGCTAGATACCTTTGAGATGTGGTGGCGGCCAATTCCACGTGCTCTTGTTTAGTAAACAAAGCCACGTGCTTTTTTGACAGCTATCATCCGCCATCTTTAATCAATAGAGCACTGTGCTGCTATCATGCGGGTAATTTCGTCAGCTGTCATCCACCATCTTTAATCTACAGAGCGCCGTGCTGCTCTCTGTAGTAGCGGGCAATTTGAAAAGTTCTGTTACTTGTCATCCGTCATCTTTAATCAACAAAGCTTCGTACTATCTTTAGCTACATACATTTAACATGTGGTGGCGGATAATTTGAAAATAAAAAACCTTCCGTTAGCTATCATCCGCCATCTGTATTCAACAGAGCATCGTGCTCCTATCTCTAGCTACATACATTTAACATGTTGTGACGGCAATTTGAAATTCTATCTAGATGCAATCTTTAATCAACAGAGCACCGTGCTGCTATCCCTTTGAATTGTGGTGACGGATAATTTGAAATTCCGTTAGCTATCATCATTAAACATTAGTGCATTCGCTAACCTAACCTCTCATCTAATATCTTGAAGGAGATTATACGACACCTCCTCTACCTCCTGCTCTTCCTCCTCCTCCTCCTCCTCCTCCCCTACCACCTCCGCCTCCTCCTCCTCCTCCTCTGTCAAGGCATAACATTATCGAACACGCATCGCGAAGGCAAGAGTGTGCAGCGATATGCATGTTTAGACTTGCGGATTACGAAAGAAACATAACAAGACTTGAATCGAACACTGCACTCGATGTCGTTAACCTTAACATGTGATCAGAACATTGATTGATGTGTTCAGATCACTAAACAAGTAGAACCGAACACTGTACAACATGGTAGGGGATACCTTTGTTCTAAGAAAATTAGATTGCAAAATAACAAGACTAGAATCGAACACTACACTCGATGTCGTTAACCTTAACATGTGATCAGAACATTGATCGATGTGTTCAGATCACTAAACAAGTAGAACCGAACACTGTACAACATGTCAGGGGATACCTTTGTTCTAAGAAAATTAGATTGAAACATAAGACTAGAACCGAACACTGTACAACATGTTAGGGGATACCTTTGTTATAAGAAGATCAGATTGAAACATAACAAGACTAGAATTGAACACTGCACTCGATACAACATGTGATCAGAACATTGATTGATGTGTTCAGATCACTAAACAAGTAGAACCGAACACTGTACAACATGTCAGGGGATACCTTTGTTCTAAGAAAATTAGATTGAAACATAACAAGACTAGAACCGAACACTGTACAACATGTTAGGGGATACCTTTGTTCTAAGAAGATCAGATTGAAACATAACAAGACTAGAATCGAGCACTGCACTCGATGTCGTTAACCTTAACATGTGATCCGATACAACATGTTAGGGGATACCTTTGTTCTAAGAAAATTAGATTGAAACATAGCAAGACTAGAATCGAACACTGTAAGAACATTGTTTGATGTGTTCAGAGCAAAAGTACAACTTCAATGATTTACCTAGTGTAAAAATCAAAAACACACGCTGTGCACATATCGCATAGTTATCTCGCCTATCACTTACCTAGTATGAAAATCAAAAACACACTGTGCACATATCGCATAGATAACTCGGCAACACTTCAAATGATTTGCTTAGTACGAAAATAAAAAATCTATACCGCGTAGCTAACTCGTTCATCACACTGCTAAGACGCTTAGTAATTGCAAATACACTGTTATATGTCATACGAAAATCAAGAAAGCACACTGCGTAGCCAACTCGCTCGGGTCACTCGCTTAGTAATTGCAACACGACTAGAACACTGATACACGTTACTCTTTTTTTTCTCGAAACACACACACACGGATAAGAATGTTCCGAGATACTACATACTTACATGTTTCTTTAAAAAAATAGGGGGATGAAAGATCATAAATTATATGTACACATGTTGTCTCCTCCAAGTTGTAAGACGAAATAGACGCAGTACTGCGAGTTTCCGCTCTAGCTGGCGAACGGAAGTAGCATGATATCTCAGCAAAAAAAAAAAAAAAAATACGCGTGAGCTTGCATACACGCAAGTCAGGCACAATGATGGATACCGCGATTCAAATCCTGGCAACTTATGCCGTCAGGAAGGGCATCCGGCGAGCATATAGCTGTAGATCCCCGATTCTCGTGTTAAAAAGAGCATCTAGTTGTAAAAGAGATTCTTAATCCGAGTTCTTTGACGTCAGGAAGGGCAACCGGCCGAAAACAATAGTGTATGATGTAAGAGGTTAGATACTGCCAGTTTTGCGTCAGGAAGGGCAACTAGTCTTAAAACAAATTCTTGTGATTTAAAATCTTAGTTTTGCGTCAGGAAGGGCATCCGGTTGTAAAACAATAGTTCGTGATACAGCGATTTAAAATCTAAGAAGTGCATCTAGCTGTAGATCCCCGATTCTCGTGTTAAAAAGAGTATCTAGTTGTAAAAGAGATTCTTAATTCGAGTTCTTTGACGTCAGGAAGGGCAACCGGCCGAAAAAAATAGTGTATGATGTAAGAGGCTAGATACAGCCAGTTTTGCGTCAGGAAGGGCAGCTAGTCTTAAAACAAATTCTTGTGATTTAAAATCTTAGTTTTGCGTCAGGAACGGCATCCGGCTGTAAAACAATAGTTCGTGATACAGCGATTTAAAATCTAAGAAGTGCATCTAGCTGTAAAACCTCGATTCTCGTGTTAAAAAGAGCATCTAGTTGTAAAACAGATTCTTAATCCTAGTTCTTTGACGTCAGGAAGGGCAACCGGTCGAAAACAATAATGTATGATGTAAGAGGCTAGATACCGCCAGTTTTGCGTCAGGAAGGACAACTAGTCTTAAAACAAATTCATGCGATTTAAAAATCTTAGTTTTGCGTCAGGAAGGGCATCCGGCTATAAAACAATAGTTCGTGATACAGCGATTTAAAATCTAAGAAGTGCATCTAGCTTTAAAACCCCGATTCTCGTGTTATAAAGAGCATCTAGTTGTAAAAGAGATTCTTAATCCGAGTTCTTTGACGTCAGGTAGGGTAACCGGTCGAAAACAATAGTGTATGATGTAAGAGGCTAGATACTGCCAGTTTTGCGTCAGGAAGGGCATCCGGCTGTAAAACAATATTTCGTGATACAGCGATTTAAAATCTAAGAAGTGCGCCTAGCTGTAAATCCCCGATTCTCGTGTTAGAAAGTGCATGTAGTTGTAAAACAGATTCTTAATCCGAGTTCTTTGACGTCAGGAAGGGCAACCGGTCGAAAACCATAGTGTATGATGTAAGTCTAGATACTGCCAGTTTTGCGTCAGGAAAGGCAACTAGTCTTAAAACAAATCAGATTCTTAATCCTAGTTCTTTGACGTCAGGAAGGGCAACCGGTCGAAAACAATAGTGTATGATGTAAGAGGCTAGATACTGCCACTTTTGCGTCAGGAAGGGCAACTAGTCTTAAAACAAATTCTTGCGATTTAAAAATCTTAGTTTTGCGTCAGGAAGAACATCCGGCTGTAAAACAATAGTTCGTGATACAGCGATTTAAAATCTAATAAGTGTATCTAGCTGTAAAACGCCGATTCTCGTGTTAAAAAGAGCATCTAGTTGTAAAACAGATTCTTAATCCGAGTTATTTGACGTCAGGAAGGGTAACCGGTCGAAAACAATAGTGTATGATGTAAGAGGCTAGATACTGCCAGTTTTGCGTCAGGAAGGGTTACTAGTCTTAAAACAAATTCTTGCGATTTAAAATCTTAATTTTGCGTCGGGAAGGGCATCCGGCTGAAAACAATAGTTCGTGATACAGCCAATTAAAATCTAAGAAGTGCATCTAGCTGTAAATCCCCGATTCTCGTGTTAGAAAGTGCAAGTAGTTGTAAAACAGATTCTTAATCCGAGTTCTTGGACGTCAGGAAGAGCAACCGGTCGAAAACAATAGTGTGTGATGTAAGAGGCTAGATACTGCCAGTTTTGCGTCAGGAAGGGCAACTAGTCTCAAAACAAATTCTTGTGATTTAAAAATTTTAGTTTTGCGTCAGGAACGGCATCCGGCTGTAAAACAATAGTTCGTGATACAGCGATTTAAAATCTAAGAAGTGCATCTAGCTGTAAAACCCCGATTCTCGTGTTAAAAAGAGCATCTAGTTGTAAAACAGATTCTTAATCCGAGTTCTTTGACGTCAGGAAGGGCAACCGCTCGAAAACAGTAGTGTATGATGTAAGAGGATAGATACCGCCAGTTTTGCGTCAGGAAGGGCAACTAGTCTTAAAACAAAACAGATTCTTAATCCTAGTTCTTTGACGTCAGGGAGGGCAACCGGTCGAATACAATAGTATATGATGTAAGAGGCAAGATACTGCTAGTTTTGTGTCAGGAAGGGTATCTAGTCTTAAAACAAATTCTTGCGATTTAAAATCTTAGTTTTGCGTCAGGAAGGGCATCCGGCTGTAAAACAATAGTTCGTGATACAGCGATTTAAAATCTAAGAAGAGCATCTAGCTGTAAATCCCCGATTCTCGTGTTAAAAAGAGCATCTAGTTGTAAAACAGATTCTTAATCCGAGTTCATTGACGTCAGGAAGAGTAACCGGTCGAAAACAATAGTGTATGATGTAAGAGGCTAGATACTGCCAGTTTTGCGTCAGGAAGGGCAACTAGTCTTAAAACAAATTCTTGCGATTTAAAATCTGTAAAACATATTTTTATTCCCTAGAGAATCGAACCCGAGACTGCCGGGTGAGAGGCATGCACACTAAACCAAACTGTAGGCTATAGGTTACATTTTTTTGTTCCACAGTCTTTGAAGCTGTATCGGCGCAGTCATTCAGAGCGAAGTGCGGAATGCATGTGTTGGCTGAAATTGTACACGCATCTTCCGGCTGAAGTAACCTTGAACGAAGCCGCTGCGTGGTGATAAGCTACTTGTAACTCGCGGAACGTCTTCTTAGCTGAGTAGCATTCAGCCCGTGTAAACTCCTAACATAAAATATCATGATTGTACGGAGAGGTTAAAACACCGTGCCAGCATATAGCCCACTCCTATCGAAAGAGCCTGCACGGCGCCGGCATGCAGGCTACTCCTGTTGAAGGAGCCTGTACAAGGTTTAACACCCCTCTATCAACAGCCCTTACTTAATGCTGGCTATTTTTTTCACACCCTCGAAACTACCTAAAAATGTAATATACTACCGTAGGGAGAGGGTAAAACCCGGTGCCGGCACATAGCCTACTCCTACCGAAGAAGCCTGCACACAGCTTAACGCCTCCATCCGACAAAGGAATCACTCTCAACACTCTTGTACTCACAATCATTTTCGAAGGAGTCTGCACAAGGTTTAACGCCCCCCTATCAACAGCCCTTACTTAATGCTGGCTTTTTTGCACACCCCGCCTCTTAGATCATACACCATAGTTTTACGACCGGTTACCTTTCCTGACTACGATTTTAAATCGCAGTATACGCGATAAATTTTTTATAGCGGGTTTGATAACTAGATATCCCGGTACCGTCACATAGCCTACTCCTACCGAAGAAGCCTGCACAAGGCTTATTGCCTCCATCCGACAGATGAATCACCATCAACGTCTTGTACTCAAAATCATTTTCGAAGGAGTCTGCACAAGGTTTAACGCCCCCTATCAACAGCCTTTACATAAAGCTGGATTTTTTGCACACCCCGCCTCTTAGATCATACACTATAGTTTTACGACCGGTTACCCTTCCTGACTAGGATTTTAAATCGCAGTATACGCGACAAATCAGTTGTAGCGGGTTTTATAACTAGATATCCCAGTGCCGGCACATAGCCTACTCCTACCGAAGAAGCCTGCACACAGCTTAACGCCTCCATCCAACAAATGAATCACCCTCAACACTCTTGTACCCGCAATCATTCCCGCTACTTCGGAAGATAGCGGGTTCGAACTCCTACTGTCGGAAGCCGTAAAAAATAGCAAATGCTAGGCGAGGGACCTGCGCGATCGTCATAACATGATCTAGCCGGATGCCCTTCCTGACGGTATAAGTTGCCAGGATTTGTATCGCGGTATCCATCATTGTGTCTGACTTGCGTGTATGCAAGCTCACGCGTATTTTTCTTGCTGAGATATCATGCTACTTCCGATCGCCAGCTAGAGCGGAAACTCGCAGTACTGCGTCTATTTCGTCTTACAACTTGGTGGAGACAACATGTGTACATATAATTTATGATCTCTCATCCCCTTATTTTTTTAAAGAAACATGTAAGTATGTAGTATCTCGGAACATTCTTATCCGTATGTGTGTGTGTTTCGAGAAAAAAAAGAGTAACGTGTATCAGTGTTCTAGTCGTGTTGCAATTACTAAGCGAGTGACCCGAGCGAGTTGGCTACGCAGTGTGCTTTCTTGATTTTCGTATGACATATATCAGTGTATTTGCAATTACTAAGCGTCTTAGCAGTGTGATGAACGAGTTAGCTACGCGGTATAGATTTTTATTTTCGTACTAAGCAAATCATTTGAAGTGTTGCCGAGTTAGCTATGCGATATGTGCACAGTGTGTTTTTGATTTTCATACTAGGTAAGTGATAGGCGAGATAACTATGCGATATGTGCACAGCGTGTGTTTTTGGTTTTTACACTAGATAAATCATTGAAGTTGTACTTTTGCTCTGAACACATCAAACAATGTTCTTACAGTGTTCGATTCTAGTCTTGCTATGTTTCAATCTAATTTTCTTAGAACAAAGGTATCCCTTAACATGTTGTATCGGATCACATGTTAAGGTTAACGACATCGAGTGCAGTGTTCGATTCTAGTCTTGTTATGTTTCAATCTGATCTTCTTAGAACAAAGGTATCCCCTAACATGTTGTACAGCGTTCGATTCTACTTATGTAGTGTTCTGAAAACACCAGACAATGTTTTAATCACATGTTGAAGTTAACGACATCGAGTGCAGTGTTCGATTCAAGTCTTGTTATGTTTCTTTCGTAATCCGAAAGTCTAAACATGCATATCGCTGCACACTCTTGCCTTCGCGATGCGTGTTCGATAAAGTTATGCCTTGACAGAGGAGGAGGAGGAGGCGGAGGTGGTAGGGGAGGAGGAGGAAGAGCAGGAGGTAGAGGAGGTGTCGTATAATCTCCTTCAAGATAGTAGATGAGAGGTTAGGTTAGCGAATGCACTAATGTTTAATGATGATAGCTAACGGAATTTCAAATTATCCGTCACCACAATTCAAAGGGATAGCAGCACGGTGCTCTGTTGATTAAAGATGGCATCTAGATAGAATTTCAAATTGCCGTCACAACATGTTAAATGTATGTAGCTAGAGATAGGAGCACGATGCTCTGTTGAATAAAGATGGCGGATGATAGCTAACGGAAGGTTTTTATTTTCAAATTATCCGCCACCACATGTTAAATGTATGTAGCTAAAGATAGTACGAAGCTTTGTTGATTAAAGATGACGGATGACAAGTAACAGAACTTTTCAAATTGCCCGCTACTACAGAGAGCAGCACGGCGCTCTATAGATTAAAGATGGTGGATGACAGCTGACTAAATTACCCGCATGATAGCAGCACAGTGCTCTATTGATTAAAGATGGCGGATGATAGCTGTCAAAAAAGCACATGGCTTTTTTTACTAAACAAGAGCACGTGGAATTTGCCGCCACCACATTTCAAAGGTATCTAGCTAAAGATGGCAGCACGGTGCTCTCTTGATTAAAGATGGCGGATGACAGCTGTCAAAAAGCACGTAGAATTTGCCACCGGCATAAAGAGAGGCAGCACGGTGCTCTCTGGCGGTTGACAGCTGTCAGAAAAGCACATGGGTTTGTTTCCAAACAAGAGCGTGTAGAATTTACCACCACCACCACATAGAGGGCAGCACGGTGCTCTCTAGATTAAAGATGGCGGATGATAGCTGACAAAAAAGCGCATAGGTTTGTTTCCAAACAGGAGCATAAAGAATTTTTCAAATTGCCACCACTACATTTCAAAGGTATCTAGCTAAAGAGTGCAGCACTGAGGTTTGCGATGCAAGATGGCGGATGACAGCTGTGACGTACCACATTTCAAAGGTGAGTAGCTAAAGAGGGCAGCACTGTGCTCTATGGATTGAAGATGGCGGATGACAGCTGCACGTGGATTTGTTTATCTCACGCTAGTGAGGTTAAGTTGGTAGCACTAAGGTTTAGGCCCGCCAAGATGGCAGCACTGCCGATGACAGGTGACGAATTTTACATCTACTACGATAATGAGGGCAGCACAGTGCTCTGTAGTTTAAAGATGAAGGATGACAGCTGTCAAAAAAGCACGTGGCTGTCAAAAAGCACGTGGCTTTGTTTACCACGCGCTAGTGAGGTTAAGTTGGTACTACTGAGGTTTAGGCCCGTCAAGATGGCAGTACTGAGGTTAGCGATGCGTTGTTGTCTGTCAAAAAGCACGTGGCTGTCAAAAACACGTGGCTTTGTTTATCTCGCGCTAGTTAGGTTAAGTTGGCACTACTGAGGTTTAGGCCCGTCAAGATGGCAGTTCTGAGGTTAGCGATGCGTTGTTGTCGATGACAGCTGTCAAAAAGCACGTGGCTTTGTTTACAAATTCAAACTTCCCGCGGGTGGTGGAGGAGGCCTCTGGGAGGCCTCTGGCTGTGGTGGTGGTGGAGGAGGCATCTGGGAGGCCTCTGGCTGTGGTGGTGGTGGAGGTGGCCTCTGGGAGCCCGGTGGCGGTGGCGGCCGCAGAACCATCCAATTATACTACTCACAGGGTTCGCATTGAGATTCCCTGTGGCACATCGCTACACATTGCAGCTACTACCTGCAAGTCGGCTGCACCCTATGCCACGTGGTCTTGACGCCATGTCACCGCGGTCGGAACTTTGTCCACGCAACTAGTTCGTGGAAATATTTGACTACGATGTTTCTTCAGCTAGTTTGACGATGGCTGCATGATCTTGTTGCTCAGTTATTACTCCATCTGGAGTGGCTATACTACTTTGTTTAATTTTTGAAACAACTGCCAGATTCACAATTAGAATTAAGGAAGGTTCAACCATTTCAATACATGATGTGTTGTACGGGGTATTCACAACATATTATTTATTATATTAATTAGTACCGGTTTCGACGCTTATTGCGTCATCATCAGCTAAAAAGTCACAAGTGGGCAAAGTACATGTCACAAAATTTATATAAATAATTCTTGCATGGCAAACTACAAATAATAGACTGCTTTTCTCCTTAAAGGATAAAAGAAAAATGAGTAAAATATGATGATATAATGTGACACATAAAAGCGTTATAGTCTAATGAAATAGGTGAGTATTGTGCAATAAAATTGGTCTGATGATTGAACATAAAAATCCGAATGTGGTGATAAAACGATGTAGTAAAATTGTCCACTCTTCTGTTGTTGTTCAATGGAGACACATAAGTCCGGGTCCGATGTTATGTGAGGTTGGCAAGACCATCAAAAGTTTTTTGTCTAAGGCCGGGACACCTGATGTTAAGCGACTGAATAAGGTTGATCTTTAAAGTTGTCTCAGCTCAACAAGGGTGATGAATCTTGTTCAGTGTGCTGTGTGTGTAGTGTGAGAAGAGTTCTCACCCTTGTTGAGCTGAGACAACTTTAAAGATCAACCTTATTCAATCGCTTAACATCAGGTGTCCCGGCCTTAGACAAAAATCTTTTGATGGTCTTGCCAACTTCAACATAACATCGGACCCGGACTTATGTGTCTCCATTGAACAACAACAGAAGAGTGGACAATTTTACTACATCGTTTTATCACCACATTCGGATTTTTATGTTCAATCATCAGACCAATTTTATTGCACAATACTCACCTATTTCATTAGACTATAACGCTTTTATGTGTCACATTATATCATCATATTTTACTCATTTTTCTTTTATCATTTAAGGAGAAAAGCAGTCTATTATTTGTAGTTTGCCATGCAAGAATTATTTATGTAACTTTTGTGATATGTACTTTGCCCACTTGTGATTTTTTAGCTGATGATGACGCAATAAGCGTCGAAACCGGTACTAATTAATATAATAAATAATATGTTGTGAACACCCCGTACAACACATCTTGTATTGAAAAGATTGAACCTTCCTTAATTCTAATTGTGAATCTCAGTTCAATACGAGTAAATGAAGTTTTTAACTTATAACTGCCAGATGACAACACAATCTGCTCCGTCGGAATCTCTCGTCAAGATGTTAAACTTTCTTATCTCATAGATATTCAAGATGTTTTTTATCGTTATGGAAATGTGCAACTACTGGAAATTAAATATTGTCATCTGAATAAGTTTCGGGTTTCCTTTAAACCTGTAACTTTAAGCGAGCTGAATTTCTGGGCTACCATTTTCACCATTACCTTCCAGTTACTCCCTTAAGCCATCGTGGCTGGACTCACAGCATCTAATTGTGTTTAATTTGTGATTTATGTAGTGACCACAAGTAAAATCAGGGTTTAACGAGTTCGTCGCTTTTTTGCAGTTTCAGTCCTTTGCATTTAATCAAGTTTTTGATGATAACAATTTCTAATTAATGTATTGTTTCAAATTTGTTTTCATTCAGATAACTTCTCAATTGGATTGTATAAGTTCCCTACCCCTTTTTAACATGTTAATATATAATATTTATACATATTGTTGATCAAAATGATGTTCAAATTAAATTGTTGTCAGAATGATTATATTTTTTTCGTATTGAATGCATCACACTGTATACCATTACCATCCCTAACCCTCTTCTAATTAATTTTTCGATTCCTCAGGCTCATTATTTTTAGAGCCAGAAAAACCCTCTATTAAGCAAATACTCTATGTTTGGAGTAAATGAGAAGTGCAGTAGTCCAGTATATAATGCTATTAGAGGGACGGGTGTGAAGTGTTCACCTTTTGGAAGGAGGCGAGTAACTAGTCGATCATGCTGCTAGAGGCATGCAAGAAGGAAGGAGGATCTTGACACTGGAGAGGGCTGGTGTGTTGGAAATTTCATCACCAACCAATCTACATCGCCGTTTCTACATATGGACCACATTTTTCAAAGGGCTGAGTTGTTCGAAGGGTAAAGTGCTGGTCTTCTGAGTTCAAGTTGGCGGCTTCGATGCCAGCTCACTCCGGCGGTATTTGAAGATGAGCAAATACGGGCAGTCCCTTGTTTGTAGATTTACTGATTTATAATAGAACTCCCACGGGACAAAATTCGGGAACCTGGAAGTCTCCGAAGAACGTAGACGAGTTGTTAGTGGGGCATTAAAACAATAACATGTAATTAGTCTTATAAGGCAATAATACTACCCCGAAGTTGCAACTGAATGTGGAGAGTCGCTGGCTTCGCTGGACAGTGTGAGGGACGATATGCGCCTCATGAAACTAAATCCTCGAGATGTGATAAGTCGTCTTAAATACATATCATTATGCAGGAAGGTAGATCGCAACAAAATGGGTAATGTGATAATGAACAAAAATATATTTTGATGCTCACTTGATTGATGTTTCTTTCGTAATGGACCTTACGTAGGATCGATGGAAATAGTCTCTGGATAAATTAGAAATTTTGAATGGGCACAAATGTAAAAAACTAAATTCTAGCCAAATACTCAAATGGTCAAAATAATCCGTGTGCTTAATTTGGGTTCCCGTAATAAATGATGGTCACAATAATGAATTTCAAGGCCTAGAGTATTTTTCTTGCCTCGAATGAACCCTCTCTTTCCTTAATTGATGTTCACATATTTCAGAAGTACCTCTTCTTAGCCTTTTCCAAGTTTTACGGCCGATTGATCTTCTTGACTCACTATTGCATTGCTTGTTCATGGTTGGCAGTGAGGTGTGAGACTACAACTAACCCTCAGCCCCTACGCAAAAGGAATTAACAACTCGGAGTTAAAATCCTACTCACGACTGGCAATCGTCGTCCCACTTTAAATAAAGGGGATGAAAATTATATACTATATTTGAGGTGCCTAATATCAAACATGGACATGCGCCAACTGTATCAAAATTGAGTTAAGGATTGATCCTTATAGCATTTTTATTGCTCTTTCTGAATTATTGGTCCGTGTCTTTCATAAACGAATATTTGTACGTAATTTTTAACATTGAAATATGCACTTTCTTTCATAATCGGACACCTCCAGACGTAGTTTGTATCAAAAACGAACATGACCGTTTCAGCCAATCATATTGCTACAAGTGACATCAAACTGTCATGGCGACCAGAGAATTTTTATCGACATCTTAAGGAAAAAAGAGGAGGACTGTGTTTTACTGTCCTATGATTGCCAAAAGAATCTCGTTTTGCCAAAATTAAGTGATCAGTCGGCTTATTACTCCAGACAACTCTACTGTTACAATCTGTCTGTTGTAATAGGCACATCTCAAAGCAAACTGCGCCCTGATAATGTGTCTGTTTATACGTGGATGGAGAATGAGGAAAGGAAATCATCAAACGAAATAGCATCAGCGGTTGTCAGTGAGTTACGATCTAATGATTTACAAGGCTTCACTTCAGTCAAGTTGATTGCTGATGGCTGCACCGGCCAAAATAAGAACAGTAATATGTTGGCGATGTGTGCAAAGTGGCTTACCATCCTCTGTTGACAAATTAAAACTGGTATTTCCAGTTACTGGACACTCATATTTGCCTCCAGATAGGATTTTTGGACTCATTGAGAAAGACCTTAATAAGATAACGACCATAGTAAGTCCTGATGAATATCTTGAGGTGTTCACAATGTACGGCGCAGTGAAAGTGATTGGACAAACATTGGAACCACTGAAGTGGAAAGAAGAAGCACAGATTTATCTGAAATCTGCTAGTCAACTTCATTTCAATATTTCACAGTGTAAAAGAATTATACTCAGGAGTACGAAAAGAGGCAATGTTGTAGTTAAAGGTGAGGTAGGCTACTAATTGGAAACAGGTATTAAGCGTAAGATCACGAAAGCATGGCAGGAAATTCTAATGTTAATGAATCCTTTACTTCTGATATTGGCATGAATGTAAACCCACAGAAACTTGTTGACATATTACTAGGAAAGCACTTCGGTAAAGTTTGGAAAATAATGCCTCTCTTAAGTGGTATATCGAAGTCATCAATAAGAACATTTGTAGTGAAAATGAACAAGCTGTTAATGATTATTTATGAATGTGATTGTTTTGAACACCTTTGTGATGAACCAGAGGTTATTTGCCCAGAAATACAATGAAGCAAGAACTGAAATGAATGTTAAAAATGTTAACAAAGTATAAGAATAGCCTTATTTCTTTCATATTTTAATTATATTTCTTTTAAAATGGAAGTTTACTTTCGTGTCATTCTGCAACTTATTTCCAAATATTGGGATAGTTGGTTTCAAAAGTGGACAATTACATGGATGTTTGTATCAAAAATGGACAAAAGCCAATCTCGGTTTCAGAAATGGACATCGTCATACTTGAACGTGTTTTGCATTGACTTAGACTGAAATTCCTAAGTGTCGACCATGATTTTCTTGTTCATAGGGCTGTAAATATGACACACAAATATTTTCACACATATAACTGGGGTTTAACATAGAGAAACAAAAATGTGGCTCTACTGAAAAATTAACAAAATTGCTTTGTCCATGTTTGATACTACTACTCATTTTATCCCTCAACGCACCGTTACTAAGCCTCCATTGCTCAGGCGCCAGACAGGTTTTACTCAGGGTACTCTGGTTTTTCGTTACAGCAACATTCTTCAATACCATTTCATTTCATCTGTCAGTCATTAATCATTGCCCCAGAGGCGTAAGACAGGCTTCGGCAGCCGGCAGAATTCCTATCATTGCCGCCAGATGGGGGCTTCAATCATTCCATTGCCGACCCGGACGAATGACTGGAAACAGCTGTGGATTTTCATGTTCAACGCACCGTTACTACTGCTGTATGCTGTTGGTGCTAGAGTGGCACACCGAGCAATACACTGTGCAGTTTGGATCGCGTGGCTATCATCTAGCATTCGGGAGATGGTGCGTTCGAACCCCACTGTCGACAGCCCTAAAGTTAGTTTTCCGTGGTTTGCAGTTTTCACACCAGACAAATTCTGACGGTGTACCTTATTTAAGGCCACGGTCGCATTCTTGACGCTCCTAGTTCTGTCCTGTCCCATCGTCAACAAAAGATTTATCTGTGTCGGTGCGACGTAAAGCCATTAGCAAGCTTTGTTTTTAATTGAGGAATAGTCACGGCAAGTCACGGTATATACCATATGTGGAAATGGAAAACCATATAAAGTCATCTCCAGTGTTCCGTCAGTGGCATTCGAACAGACCATCTCTCGAATACAAGGATAAAACTACAAGACCCAATACTCGGTTATCGATTACCCGTGGATCGTTCACCGCAATGAGTAATGGAATTTGCTCTTCCGTTCATTTAGGCCTCGTGCTAGGCATCTGTTGTGTTTAAAACATTGTGTTTGTTACTACTGGTTTTGTTATTACATTATTATTATTATTATTATTATTATTATTATTATTATTGTACCATTAGCTTGGTCTCTCCCTAATTTTAAACTGCCACCATATATCCGACTATAGTGTTACCCACTAAGAAGTGTTTGAACTATTCCACAAAGTGGTTGGAAATGTCGTGGACCGGGTAATACGAAAAAATAGAGGGTTGGTCATACTGATGAATAATTTGAAACCAATAATTCGATATCTCGTGCCGTGGTCATTTATTCAGCTGTTAAATTTATTGAATCAGATCACTTCGCGGGCGAATTCAAACGGGCTTTGCAAGGCGTGTTATTAAAGGGCATCAACGGAAGAAACATTACTTTTGACAGGGAAGAGATTTGAACAGGGAACTCGGAGTTGACAGCAAGTGCACTGCAGTGGTAGCAGCTGAAACCAACGTTGTGTTTGTGTCTGATGCTGATTTCTCGGCTTGGCTCTCATTGGACAAAAGTAAAAAAATTAAACATTTTTTTTTTTAATCATAGAGATTTGAACACGGGGCGCAAAAATGTGAAGCCGCGATGAAAGTGACTGCGCGTCCGCGTCGGATGGACTTGTTACGCAATAATAGGTACCGTACGTAAAGCACGTCGAAAACTTCCACCGTCATTTTACCGTTAACGGTCGAGTACCTGCGGATAAGCTGAAACATGCGTTCGCTTGCGACATTTCGACCCCTCTTTATCTGAGTGAAGTTTCCGGCAAATCAGGTTGTTACACTTGGCAGGTTCCCCTCGTGAGCACTGGCTTGTATGATGGCTTAATATTGGCGATCGAGAACTGAAACGTAAAATTCCTGAAAATAAAAGCCTATTACGGAGAATGTCCAACGGTAAAACTTGATGAAACGCATTAAGGTTAGACATCGTTCAGATGTGTGTGTGTGTTAATTTATTACCATTGGGTTATATAAAAGGCTTAGTCTTCGCACGCTTAGGATGTTTCTAGTGTGCCACAGTAGGTAATGACATCTCTCTTTCTCTTGCATTCTCGGATCGATGCACGATTAAATACATTTCAGCAGTAACTAGGCCTATTGAGAGGATCTGTATAGAAAACTGCGTACAATTTATGACATTTGGAATGTAAATATACTTTGAGGGCCAGACTATTGGATCCTTGACATGGGCATTGAAACTTAATTCCCACAAGTCATTTGAGGCAAGATTTATATAATTCCGAAAACCAAACCCAACCCCATGACATTGCAACCTCTGCTTAGCTCGTATGCCTGCAGATCATGAGATGACACGTAGTCAGCACGACGAATCCTCCTACGCATTATTCTTAGTTTCCTAGATCGGAGCCGCTATCACACCGTCAGATAACTCCTCATTTTTTTTCTTACATATACACAGTGGACCTCGAACCATCCCCCATATCCAGGTAAAGCTCTCTGATCTAAACAGAAATCGAACCCAGCGCCTCCGGGGACAGAGGTGGAATCGCTACCCTCGGCAACGGAGCCAACTTCTAATTACCTTTTAAAATAATATGATTTAGGCCATGCTGGGAAGAGTTTCCTTGGAACCTTGCGAAAGCGCGATATAATCAATGTCCATTACATGATTTTCCGTGGTTTCCCATTTTCACACCAGGCAAATGCTGGGCCTATGCCTTAATTAATGCCACGGCCACTACTTTCGTCCTCCCGTCGCCGAAACCAGTCGATATGGTAGTGCGACGTTAAACCACTATCAAAAGAAGAAGGAAATACATAATTGACAATCCATATGAGACGGATGAATGAAAATTTCAAACTTGTTATACTCCATAAAACATGACATAGTGTGCTGCTGTCGAAAATTTGAAATAATTTATTTAAAATATATAATTCTCTGCTTTTAAAAATGTGGTAGTATATTTCCATGTAATGTTTACCTTTTACGTTCTTGCTTCGGGCTCATGATGCAATTATAATTTGCTGTCGAAAGAACGAGTTTTATATTTTTTAGTGTGGCCCTCGGGCACAGTTCCCAATTGACCTGTAGGAATGCTATAACCAGGAGCTATTTTTTTCTCTTTTTATGCAAGTTGCTTTACGTCGCATCGACACAGATAGGTCTTATGGCGACGATGTGATAGGAAAGGACTAGGAGTGGGAAGGAAGTGGCCACGGCCTTAACTAAGGTACAGCCCCAGCATTTGCCTGGTGCGAAGTCGTAAACCACGGAAAACTATCTTCAGGGTTGCCGGCAGTTGTGTTCGAACCCACTATCTCCCGAATACTGGATACTAGCCGCACTTAAGCTACTGCAGCTATCGAGCTCAGTCGGTGCTATTTCCTATCATTCTCGTTCTTGTCTCTGATATTTATCACTTTACTTCTCTGTACTCCTTGTTGGAGAGATATTCAATAGGAGGTCCGTTACACACGTTGCACGTGCTCACTTCTCGTGCTCGTGACGAATGAAAGTTCATTCGGTTGGTATTTTAGAGCACTTAGCTTGGAAGATTACCTCACTCCTAGTGAGTCTTATTTTTGCCGTCGCCAGCCATTTTTCGTTTTCCATATATACACACACAACATTCTGTGGTGTTGTTTGAGGATCGAACCACCCCCACAACTGCACAACTGCAAGACATATACGTGAAATAAGGCAAGATGGGTTCACCTATTCAATACATAAATGAAACTGAAAATCCACATCGTGTTTTCAGTCATTCGACTGGGTCAGGAATGGGATGAATGAAACCCCAATCTAGCGGCGATGATAGGAATTGTGCCGGCTGCCGAACCCTGTCCCACTCCTCTGGGGTAATGATTAATGACTGTCAAATGAAGTAAAAGGGTAGTGGAGAGTGTTGCTGAAATGAAATATTACAGATAAAACCGGATTAACTGGAGAAAATCCTGTCCTGGCTCCGCATTGTCCAGCACAAATCTTACATGGAGTGACAGGAATTTGAACCACGGAATCCATCCGCCCAGCGCGCTGCCTCCTGAGCCATGGAGGCTCATATGTTCAATACATAAATATTAATGTCAAACATAACTATATTTCGAAAATATCGGTTATATTGTCACTAATATTAATTCAAGATACTAGTTTCAACCTTGCTTGGGTAATCTTCAGCCATTACAGTACATAGTCAAACTGGCACATTAAGAGTATAGAAACACCACAAAATATCTAGAAAGGAAATGATTTGTAAAATGAGTCCGTGGTGAAATATATTTCAAAGATTGGCACCATGTGCATCGGTCCCAAATTAATGATGTAGAGAAGAAATGTCTATTAAATTAGTAGAATAGAATAGATTTATTTATCATCTGCAGGGATCCCAATTAGAGATGATGTAGTAGAAAATTAAATACAGAGCTGGATAACTGTAGTCACTTAAGTGCGGCCAGTATCCAGTATTCGAGAGATAGTAGGTTCGAACCCCACTGTCGGCAGTCCTGAAGATGTTTTTCCGTAATTTACCATTTTCACACCTAGCTAATGCTGGGGATGTATCTTAATTAATGCCACAGTTGCTTTCTTCCCACTCGTAGCCCTTTCCTGTCCAATCGTCGCCATAAAACCTATCAGTGGCGGTGCGGCGTAAATGTAACTTGCAAAACAAATTAAATAAAAAGTTAAGTAATATATACACAAATATTCATATATATACATACAGATATACATATTCACATGTTTTATACAGACTTTTAAATTAATTTACAATATTATCACATTCCACTCTTGAGAAGAGCTTTCCGAATTGCAGTGGAAGGGTGGTGAAAAATGTCGAGTGGCCCTTCCAGCTGATTTATGGTCCTAGTAGCACTGTATTGGTGACGTTTTGGAATCAGTCTTAATCATGATGCGTACTGTAACTTGTAGTGACAATATATGGTAAAATAGAAAATAAACTGAATTAGTGCAGTAGAAAGGGTGGCCCAGTAGTTGTTTAAGGCTGTCGAAATATTTATACTGTATGTATGTTCTGAATAGATGTCTGAAAAATAGAGGAAAAAGAGAATGAACAGCTGTTACTTGGAAGTGAATTTCTAATGTTCGTAATTCTAAATGTAGGTGTATAGGTGGACCCATTTTATCTTATTTCATGTTTAACAACTGCCAATACGAATGATTATGGAGTTTACTGTATATTATGCGATGCAATACACATGTCATAACTGGGTTTATTAGCATGTTACTGACACATGTTATTGTTTCATTCTAAAGTCCATAGACTGGTTTGATGCAGTTTTCATGCCACCCTATCCTGTGCTAACCTATTCATTTGTACGTAACTACTGCATCCTACATCTGCTCTAATCTTGTTTTCATACCCCTACCATTCTTACCGCCAACACTTCCCTCAAAAACAAACTGAACAATTCCTGGGCGTCTTAAGATGTGTCCTAACATTCTCTCTCTCCTTCTAGTTAAATATTAGGAGAAAATTCTGTCACTCTCATATCTCCAATACTTCACGACGCCCTCACCTTCATAGCGTGGAGTGGTGGCCATGGGGTCGTATCTGAGTCTGGAATTGATCCACTTATGCTAGGTTCTTTGCTTTCATTATTCATACTTGGCCTCATCTGGTGAACGTTTGCCGTCTTTTGACTTTGATGATATCAGGTTTTCAAAGTCAATGGATTCATGTTCACGTATTTCAAAGTTTTTTGCTATATTTTGCAGATTACTTCATTCTTGGTAAACCACTGGCTTTATAAAACCAATCCTTTTTGCTTGCCTCGTTATTGGTTCATTCGATTATCATAGACCACGGCTGGCGAATGAAGGGGATTGAGTGACAATCCATTTCCTCGAGAAATAGGTGGTGAATTGAAAACAACTACTCCCCCTTCCTTGAATTTTTTAAGGTTCTTAACTGTAAATGTAGGTTTATCAATGTGTGTTTTCAATTAAAACTTAACTAAAACACGCCGATATGTCCTAAGATATCGACAGTCGGGAAAATAACTGGATGATTTATGTAACACCACTGAAAGTAGAAACAGATTGTCGATATCTTCAATTGTTTACGAGTTATTTGAGATGGATATCTTTACTTACTTCCTATACAGTACAACCGTAATGAGATCTTTTAAAATTAATTTAATAAAGTTTCACCTTTACGTCCCATTAATTCTTCCAGATAATGATATTTACAGTAGGTTAGCTGACATTTTATTGTATTCCTGAACACCCACCGATCCAGGGAGCGCATTTGAGGTTCACAAGTGTGCGCATGATTAGGCGACGTGACATTTCATTCTGTTTGACTGGAATGACAATGTGTAAGTAATTGGGAATTCAAGGCTGGTCATTTTTGTTTTTTAGTAATTGGGTTGATGAAGTAAATTATGATATTTAATTATCGAAGCGGGCCAGTGAATGTTTTGAATATACATTCATCATAATAGAAGAAAAGCGCTGCAAGTCGCCACAATGAAATAATTTCATTGGATGACAGTTCCATTAACTATTTGATAAATGTTAATTGACATTTAATGGAAAATAACTGGTTACTAATATTCATTTTATTATTGTAACTCGTCGGTTGCAATAACTTTTGCCTAATGAAGTCAAAACGTGCCCATAAAATGTGCAAACAGTTACAGCTACAAATGTACATATTTAGATAAATCCTACAATCCAAAAGCAGTAACTTCCTGTAATAACCAATAGAAAGACGTCTTCATGAAAATTACATGCAAAATATTCGCTAAACAAGGATTTCGTTGGGTATTTGGAAATAATAGAAATTATAATGACAGTAATAGTAAACATCCTTCGAGAATCTAGAGATGACAGAAAATAGACAAAAAATGTTCAAAGAAATAAGAAAAGATAGCTGAACTACAAATATCTCTTGAGAAAACGCATTATGTGAACCTAGACACCAAAGATTCAATCTGATAGATGAAGACCAAACATGATGATACAAAAAGTTTCTAGAAGTTGAATTTACCTAAATGAGATTCTCAGGTCGAACACTTAGAAGGTAGCGATCGAAATAAGGATGAGGAAGAAAGAGATAGAGTTCAGACTGTGCCGGAAGTCTCGTAGATCTAAATCCTGTCTCAGCCAAATTCAGACACTGAAGTTCGGTAGCCAAACCAGAGAAACTTGCCCGAAACGGGCTCTCTCTAAAATAACAAAGAAAGAAAGGAAGGAAAAGAAGATCCTCGGACCAAAAAATATAACAACGAATGAATTTACATTCCTTATGAGAGCAAACGGAAAGCAGTGACAGCAGTTCTCGAGCACAGTAAAGATTCGACGAATGACTTTCTGCTGACAACTCAGCGGAATGGAATCAGAAAGTATAGCAGAGAAGATCATTATCTTCCAAGAGAAAGGGAAGGCACAAGTCCCACCGTTGAGGGAAGTCATCGTAATGTTAAAATGTATGGAGTCGATGAAGGAGACATAGAGAATAGAGCGATATTCAACATGAAAACTGCCAAGGTTGCGGATATGTCCGACGAGAAATCCAAGACCAAGAAGGATATTCTCGTAGGTAATAAGAAGATGGCCAAGTCAAAGAATGGATATATGCTGGTAAAAGAGATAATGGAACTTGACTTATTTCGTTTAATTCCAGGTGGAACATAGGGCCTCGACGAAATTTCTCCAGCCTGTTCTATCTGCCTCCAATGCTTTCACCTCCCTCCATGTCTTGTTAACTCCAGCAATCTCCTTGTCTATGGTTCTCTTCCAGGTAATCTTCGGTCTGCCTTGCCTGCAACTGCCTTGTGGATTCGAACTCAATGCCTCCCTTGTGATTCTTTCTTGTGGTCTTCTCAGGGTGTGCCCAATCCATCTCTATTTTCTTCTCATTATCTGTCCACCATATTCTCATAATGTACCTCAAACATGGATTTATAAATGTCTGTAACCTTGTGGAAATGTCTTTGGTCAGTTTCCAGGTCTCACTTCCCTACAATAACACAGATTGAACATTTGAGTTGAATATCCTAAGTTTCGTTTTCATAAGAATGTGAGGGGATCTCCATATTGGTCGTAACAGTGCAAAAGTTCCTTTGGCTTTATTTATACGACTCACCACATCTCTAAAAGCACATCCATCCTGGCTTACTGAGATAATGGAATCAGTTTTGTAATTGCAGTCCATACGTGGCTGAAACAGGCACAAAATATAAATCTCTTGCATAAATGCGAAATACCAACTCATCACGGTATTTTAGGAACCATCGAACTGATAATCGTAAAATTTGACACTTGGTTTCTTTTTTTCCGTATGTCATAGAAAATAAACTCCTATTTTATTTCTGGCATTTTTCCCAATTGAATGGGGTTGGTGCTAATGTTATTTCATATATTAAGCACGTTTTACGGCTGGATGCCCTTTCTGAGGGCAACTGCATATGAAATGATGTATTCACTATCGCATGTTTCTGTAGTGGTAATAATAATAATAATAATAATAATAATAATAATAATAATAATAATAATAATAATTTTATCTCTTAGAAGTAAAATTTCCGACGGATTCGATTTCCGACCGGACAAAGTTTACTTAGTTTTCCTAGCTTGGGAGTTGGGTATTTATGAGTGTCTTAACACACATCTTCATCTACACAGTTGCCTGCGTATTATTCTGCGTGAGACTGCCAGGCTGAGGAATGCGTGCGGCAGGTCAAAAATATACCCTGCTACCTTTCGTCACAGAACATGCTACAGATTGCTGCGTGTGTTTCCACTACTTGCTGTAGCGCTGTACAATTTTGTTGGCCGCGGCGAACGACATTTTGTGCGTATTTCCGCTAAATATTTTTCTCCATAACTAAAGACAATAAAGCTGAAAAACAACAGTGTTTGTACAAATTGCTTTTTTAAAATATACTTCCTAGTTTCAGGCTGTTAAAGTGGAATAAATCTGTATTTATTTCCTGCACAAAGGGTAGAAGCGATTCCCCCACCCTCACCAATCGACGTCAGTGGAGGTGAACCTAAAAATATTACATCTTAAGAAGTCTTAAAGGAAGTAGATGAATGTTGTTACATGTGTAGTAAAATAACTAATGACAGAAGTGCAGACTAGCACAAGCAAGGAAGAGCAATCTTAAGAAAAGAAATTTGCTCACTCCAAATACTGATACAGGAATTAGTTCTGAAGACTTTCATCAGGAGCGTGGCATGTATGGAAGCGAAACTTGGAAAATAACTAGCTCAGAAAGAAAGAGAATAGGAGCTTTTGAAATGTGGTGTTAAAGAAGAATGCTGAAGGTGTGATGGGTAGATTCAATCACGAATAAAGACACACTGAATTAAGTTGGTGAGAGGTTTGGCTTAATTTGACAAGAAGAAGAGATAGAATGATAGTATACATCTTAAGACATCCAGGGCATGTGCAGTTGGTTTTTGAAGGAATCGTAGGATAGACCAAGGTATGAATATGACAAGCAGATTAGAGCAGATGTAGGATTCAATAGTTACGTAGAAATGAAAAGGTTGGCACATGATAGGGTGGCATGGAGAGCTGCATCAAATCACTCTATGGTATGATGACTCAAACAATGACAACAACCACACGTAATCTACAATACGCAATATTCCACAGATACAACATTCGGTTTGAATAAGAATAAGTGAACTTACGTTTGATTGAAGGCAAGTATTACAACAATTGATATGATCTTCGAGATTTGACTGAGTTAAGTTGTTTGCAATAAGAAGCATTATAGAAATTAACTTTCCACCTATTAGGTCATATTCAGTACATGTAGTACGTGCTGAAGGGAAGTTAAGTACAGAACAAAATGGCTAAAAGGACACTAGTGGAATCCCAAACGACAACCTCCTCATTTCTTGCCGCTTGCTCTACTATTGAGCTATGGTGGCCTAGGTTATATTTGTTCAATTGGAAATGATCTACAGATCTGGCACCATAACGTGTGTACACCGATTATGCTCCCCTCCCTCCCCATATCACATTATCTTCCTCATCTAGTTGTTCCACATATTTTCCTTCCATTCTTCTGCTCTGTTCTATTCTATCCTAGATGTCTTTCGTTGCACTCTTTTGTTTTTCGTCCACCACATTCGTTCCTGATTCGTCTGATGAGCGCTCTGTTACTTCTCTCGCACACACAATGTGATAGGAACATCTTAGTTGGATCCTGATGGTGTCGTCAGCTCCCGCTTGGAGCGCTGAGCCAGCGTACATTGAGCCATCTGGTGACGAATGAGCGCACCACTTACAGCGACCAACGGTTAAGCATTCTAAATTCAAATCCTCATTATTGTAGAAGTATTTCTCGTGAATAGTAGAGATTTGCTTCTGAAGATGTGTAGCAAAGTTGTCTGCGAAACATAGAGATGCACCGTGTTTTCTTGACACTCCATAAGCCCAGAAACCTACATCATGTCCACAAATACGGGCCGTGAAAACATCAATGAACATGATATAGACGAGCTGTCGCAGCCAGTCCAGCACTGCTACGCCCGTCTATAAATGGTGCACGAGAACTATAAATTTTTTGGTTTCCCGGATCACTCTTGAGTGCCGATTCGATCTCCGGCATGTTCTGCCATCTGGTGGGCATTATGTAGAACTAATTGATCACGGCTTATAGTTTCTCGAAGTAACTTTCAGAGCTTTTTGTAGACGGCTGTGGAGGTCATCTGTGATGTGAACAAACATGGCGGAAGAATAAGCTAGTTGCTCTCCCAGCGATGTTATTTACGATCAAAAAACTTTCAATTATTAACCACAGCGGAAAGTGACGATAAAGATGATGATATTAATGGAATGTTAAGCGATTTTGAAAATGAGATGATACAGAGAGTGATGAAAGTACTGTGAGAAAGAATAGGAGCCTCCTTCTAAACGAAGGAAGAAAACACGGTGAGTTCAAAAGCTATTTCATCACTATTTTCGTGGCGGACGGATAACTTTTCTCCACCAGACTTTCAAGTAACTGAAACAGTCTGTGGGATCCCAGCAGTGTTTGATGACAACTCCAAAATCATTTATTTTTCTGCCACTGGAGTTGGTGAAGCTGGTTGTTGATGAAACAAATTGGTATCACAAACAACTGGTGGAAAATATTGAGCTGTCACCACATTTCAGGTTTAGAAAGGATTTTAAAATATCAACTTATGTACTTGTAAGGAGTTACATGTATTATTTGCCTACAGATTTTAGGAAATGATTTTATTTTCGGCTCTTTACTTCGTATAAAGGTGATGTACGCGTGGGCACAAAAACTTTAATTTTGTTTTCTCTCAAAATAATATTGACCATAACAGTAGGATTTTCTATTTGCATTTAGATTTATAAAGAACCAACATTTATACAAATTTAAGCCAATCATTTTACTGCTAAGTAAAAAATTGAGGCTTCTACATTTTTCTACATACGAATGAAAAAACACAGCACTGAGCTGCCAAACAGTAAATACGGTCGTGAAAATTCAAGATTCAAGAAGTATTGACTTGATAATTGACGAGGAGTAGGTGTTTGATTTGTTTAACTACTCGAAGAGATGGGGTAAATATTTTGAAGGAAAATGAACTACGTGTAGCGAAGCTTATTTTACCGATAGTTATGAAAAACCATTTCCTTGCTATTGGCTTAGAAAAATAGCACATTAATTCATATCAAAGGAATTTTATTCAGGTCACTAGAAATGCGAAATATTGTATTTTCTTGGGTTTGTTTATTTCTTTAGAGCACCCGTCCGTAAATATTGGGAGACAAATTGTTACTGCTGCTTCCGAAGGAACCCTTGACACTACAGCCAGGAGGGAGGTAGTGTTGACACAATAACATAGAGGAGACCCGTCGTTGTTGACGGATATTGAACATCCTCTGGGCTTCCGATACATGGGCAAGCACCACGTTATAACATAAATGTAACCGGAAGCTAAAGTTTAACCTGTATACAGAGAACTGGAAGCCGAACTATCGGCCTAATTAATATTAAATTGAGTATTGGAAATGAATTCAAAATATTTGATCTGTTGGAATAAATTATGCTAATTTCTTGAGAACGGATTTCTTGATTTTAATGACCAATTTTAGGTATTCTCTACTTCATTGGTCCCATTCCTGCACTTCTCTGAATGTGCATGTGGTACAGCAGAACGTGAACAGTTCAAAGGTTTAGCCCCTCCAGCCATTATCGACTTTCACTGGGACTTTTAGAGAAAGGCGAATATTTGCCATCGCAGTACACAAGTAATCAGCATTTGCTAGGGAAGAGAGAATGCTGCAAGGAATGCTTATCCTATCCGTCAAAGGGTCAGGAAAGTTCGAGGTGACTAAATCACATACAGTGTGAAGAGGGTGGAGGTAATTACCACATAATACACTATCTGATTTAAAGCATCCGGTTTCCTACCTGAAACTGAAGAAATTGTTTTCCGATAACACTCTCCCCAATATACAACAAATATATGGCCAATATTGGGAACAGTCCATTTAAGATAAGAACAACACAGGGCGATGTTCAAAAGGTTGAAGTTTTGAAATACACTGACTGACAGAGCAAATGCAACACCAAGAAGGAGTCGTTCGAAAGGGATGAAAGTTGGGGAAAAAACAGAGGCGGCACGGACGAATAATTGATGTTTATTTCAAACCGATATGCAGGTTACACAATGCGCACGGCATCGACTCAGTAGGATGTAGGACCACCGCGAGCGGCGATGCACGCAGAAACACGTCGAGGTACAGAGTCAATAAGAGTGCGGATGGTGTCCCGAGGGATGGTTCTCCATTCTCTGTCAACCATTTGCCACAGTTCGTCGTCCGTACGAGGCTGGTGCAGAGTTTGCAAACGGCGTCCAATGAGATCCCACACGTGTTCGATTGGTGAGAGATCCGGAGAGTACGCTGGTCACGGAAGCATCTGTACACCTCGTAGAGCCTGTTGGGAGATGCGAGCAGTGTGTGGGCGGGCATTATCCTGCTGAAACAGAGCATTGGGCAGCCCCTGAAGGTACGGGAGTGCCACCGGCCGCAGCACATGCTGCACGTAGCGGTGGGCATTTAACGTGCCTTGAATACGCACTAGAGGTGACGTGGAATAATACGCAATAGCGCCCCAAACCATGATGCCGCGTTGTCTAGCGGTAGGGCGCTCCACAGTTACTGCCGGATTTGACCTTTCTCCACGCCGACGCCACACTCGTCTGCGGTGACTATCACTGACAGAACAGAAGCGTGACTCATCGGAGAACACGACGTTCCGCCATTCCCTCATCCAAGTCGCTCTAGCCCGGCACCATGCCAGGCGTGCACGTCTATGCTGTGGAGTCAATGGTAGTCTTCTAAGCGGACGCCGGGAGTGCAGGCCTCCTTCAACCAATCGACGGGAAATTGTTCTGGTCGATATTGGAACAGCCAGGGTGTCTTGCACATGCTGAAGAATGGCGGTTGACGTGGCGTGCGGGGCTGCCACCGCTTGGCGGCGGATGCGCCGATCCTAGCGTGCTGACGTCACTCGGGCTGCGCCTGGACCCCTCGCACGTGCCACATGTCCACATGTCCCTGCGCCAACCATCTTCGCCACAGGCGCTGCACCGTGGACACATCCCTATGGGTATCGGCTGCGATTTGACGAAGCGACCAACCTGCCCTTCTCAGCCCGATCACCATACCCCTCGTAAAGTCGTCTGTCTGCTGGAAATGCCTCCGTTGACGGCGGCCTGGCATTCTTAGCTATACACGTGTCCTGTGGCACACGACAACACGTTCTACAATGACTGTCGGCTGAGAAATCACGGTACGAAGTGGGCCATTCGCCAACGCCGTGTCCCATTTATCGTTCGCTACGTGCGCAGCACAGCGGCGCATTTCACATCATGAGCATACCTCAGTGACGTCAGTCTACCCTGCAATTGGCATAAAGTTCTGACCACTCCTTCTTGGTGTTGCATTTGCTCTGTCAGTCAGTGTAATTAGAAGAGTGGCTTGATGTAGGGAACAATTAAAAACAGAGTGTGAAGGCAAAATTAATGAAAATGAAGGCATCATTCATGACGACTCTTGAGATATACAATAAGTGAGCATTATCATGTGGAGCTAAGATCCGACACTACCAGGCAGTTGTAAGACCAGAAGTTTTATACGAATCAGAAACACTGAGCTTGAGGTATAAAACCTGGAAACGAGAAATGGAGAAATTAAAACGAAGGACAGGGAGAAAGATCTCAGAATACATTAAAAAGGAAGTCATATTGAAGCTCAGAAAGAATGAAGTGCATAAGAAGATGGGCAAAGTAACGGACGTCATCAGGAAAAGTAGACTGAAG